>NC_056727.1:536034059-536050042 GCF_019279795.1 Protopterus annectens | reverse complement strand
CAAAAAATGTAGTTAATTACACTTGAATAATGACAGTAATTACGAGCCATATACTGTTTTACTACAGATCGTGCATGTTAATTCACTTTTTATTAATTTGAGATTTTGGTAGGATAAGTGTCCCCGATTATTTTTGGACGTGCCCCTGATGTCAAAAATATATTGAAGTAGTACTATTAACTTGAAAAAGTTACAGAAAAAAAAGGTAAGAATTAAGATGGATTTTTTTGAAGTAAAACATGTCTATTATACCATGACACCCCATTAATATTCCAAAACGTGCACGCTGATTGGTCAGCGTACAGGTTGTAAATCGAATTATACTAATGGGAAAAGGTACGGTCGCCCGGACTGTTTCCATTAGTATAAGTCTTTTTTAAAACATTGTCTCGCTATGTTAAAGGAGTTTAACATAGGGAGGCAGGTTTAAAAAAAGCAACGGAGATCTTTTTTTTATGCTAAACTTTTTTAACATAGCGAGACAGTGTGTAAAAAGCAATGGAGATCTTGCTTTCTCCGTTGCTTTTTTTTTTTTTTAAACCTGTCTCGCTATGTTACAGTTGCTTATTTTAAAGCTGTCTCGCTTTGTTAAACCCATTTAAGATAGCGAAACAGTTTGTAAAAAGCAACAGAGATCTTGCTTTCTCCGTTGCTTTTTTCAAAACTGTCTCGCTATGTTAAATGGGTTTAACATAGCGCGACAGCTTTAAAATAAGCAACGGAGATTCTCCTTTTCTTTTTTAAAGCTGTCTCGCTGTGATAAACTCATTTAACATAGCGAAACAGTAAAAAGCAACGGAGATCTTGCTTTCTCAGTTGCTTTTGCCCACAGCTCTGATGTACTGCGTAGGCATACGCATGCACAGTACATCAGAACTGCCGCAGAGTACCAGGCGGCCTTGGAAGGGCATAGGAGGCATTATACAATGCCATTATTTAAGAAAAGTAATAATTTTTTTTCTTAAATAATGTTATTGTATAATAGCAATAACCCACGCCTAGGTGTGGGTAATGCTGGATTTACCCACAGTTGGCTTTGTTTGGCCACTCTGGCTTTGCCCTCGTGACCAAACCATGCTAACTGTGGGTAAATCCAGCATTACCCACACCCAGGCATGGGTTATTGCTATATTCTCATTCCACCACCATTTCTCCTTAAAAATCGCCAGTTCAGGAAGGGATTGTTAGGGACACAGCAGCATTCAGAGTCAAAATCTGCGACATCCCTAAAACTCGGACATTTTAAGAGGTATGCAACTTATTACACATTAGCATTTTCAAAGATTACTTGTTTACTGCGGGGGGGGGGGGGTTGACATTAAAAATGACAGCGTCTGCGGTATTCTATAAAAATTTAAAGCAGTTGACTAAAAAAAGCTTGTTACCATTAACAAAACCCTCCCTCCCCTTGAATATCAACAAGGGTAAAAAAAACCCACAAGCAGGCAACTAAATAGCAGTAGAAACTAAATAAACCGTTTATAACATATACCACGATCATGGCTATTAAAAGCTATGCATTTTATTAAACATTGGGATGCTTCCTTAAGCATAATTTACAACATTTCGCTTGGCATCCACTCATAGTATTCCTATAAAATTCACATTCATCTCACGCCCCAAGCATACTTCACGTTAAACCTCCTCAGCAATGCACCAAGTTTCCACAGCCAGTAAAACACGATGATTCTAATAAAAAGTAATAGCGAAGCTAAAAAACACATTCAGACGATTTAATGTACAGCTCACAGTTATCTCAAGACACATCTTGAATTCCTGAAAAGGCAAAAATTACCTAAAGAATGAAACCATTTATAAAAACCCAATTGAGCAAAGCACTAAAAACTACCTACCATTATGGCTGTCGGCTACCAATAACGGCCCTTCTACATCTCACTGCTATTCCGTACTTTGGTGTATGTTTTGTGTTAGATTTGTGCAATCATTACTTCAGCTGTACTTCCTTACATTTAAAAATAAGGCTATTTTTCCAGAAAACCGACCTCTTAAGACTTTGGACATATAAAGGTACTTTTCCGTTAACAGGGCAACAGTTCTAACGGAGAAGTACCGCTACTGTCAGCCTAATTACATGTTCACATTGTCAACAGATGGCCATATTTTCCCAAGCCCTTTCTCCATATTGTCAGTTCACCATCTCAGCACGTTTTTTCTAAGTGGTTTGACGTGTCCCAAAATCAGTAACATTGTGAGAATGAAGGCAAAAGTAAAACACGGAAAAAAACCGCATCAGCTCTGACTTCCGATCAAGGGCACATTTCGCCTGCTAGCTCCGTAGCTGTTGCTCCGACGTTTTTCATTTGCCATTCTCAAAACATGTCGCTATTCATGAATCTCCTTGGTCCCCATTGTCTGACAGCATTACAAATGTTAACACACTGACCCCTAACCATGTGCTGGGAAAGAGGAGCACATTGTAGGATGTCCGTGAAGTACAACTGATTTACTAAGGAAGATGGGATCTTTCTACAAGTGTGTGTGTGTGTGTGTGTGTGTGTGTGAGTGTGTGTGTGTGTGTG
Organism: Protopterus annectens; assembly: GCF_019279795.1. Classification (NCBI taxonomy): domain Eukaryota; kingdom Metazoa; phylum Chordata; order Ceratodontiformes; family Protopteridae; genus Protopterus; species Protopterus annectens. The sequence continues at coordinate 536,047,502 of NC_056727.1, read as the reverse complement.
TGTGTGCGCGCGTCACCATCACTGACTTGTAAGGAAATCATCAACAGTCCTGGAACAAATGCCAAATTAAGAACAGAATACAAAAACATCATATGCAGTGATGGTTGCCGAGGGTAAATCGCTAGTACTAGGAGAACACAGGCAAAAATCAATCCCGCGAAGAAAGGTAAAATAAGCAGTACCGAGAAGACAGATAATCAGTAATACTGTCAGGATGAACACAAAGTTAAACCCGGAAAAAAAGAAAGCATCATATTCACATCACCCGAACATTTTGACTGCTGCCCTATTAACAGAAAATATATTTTAAGGTTTTAAGAAAAAAAAAATAAACCCTACATTTTGGGCAATGAAGTTTGTGGAAAACCTGCCAGTCCCTGTGACTTGTCCGCTTGGTACACAGGAAGGAAACGCTTTAAATGCGATCGTTGAGCTGAAATCCAGTGCCTTATGTCTTTTAACCAGGTGTGTGTAAAATTTAGTAATGACATTGCCTTTGTTAATTATTATGCAGTAAAATAATTTTGCACACATCTGGTTATATTCAGACCAAAAATACATGACAAGTAACTGGATTCGGAGCTCAGCAACCGCGTTTAAATTGTTGCCCTGATAACGGAGAAGTACCCATATAAAAATATCTGTTCTGAAAAGAGAACCCAAACACAGTGAAGCTTAAATACAGAAAAGAAAAATTATGCGGCTTCACTCCCTTAGCTTGAACAGAACTTTCAAGATGCTTACCATTTATTTATTTAACTTTTTAATTGCACATTGAAAAAGAGAAATAACTAGCTGACACTGTCTTTTCTCCTTATTTTACTAAAGCCAGATTTACCCTAGAATGTAGTTAACTGAGTGCTGCATTGTAGGAACTTGCATACCACAAACAATAATTCTGCATTCCAAAAAGGAATTGCTGCCAAACTCTTTCACGATTTTCAAGACAGTGTTCCACATCTACTGTTCGACACATTTTCATACCTCTCAATCACCGCAAGAAATTTGGACAAAGCCAAAAATAATGGGTCAAAGGCCCCAAAATGGGGACAGATTTTAAATATTGCTCATGTGCATATTACCCTTTGTGTACTAATTAAATTCTTTATAACCAAAAATTGGTTGGATCGCACCAAATCAGGAATCTAGCAATAAAATACATGTCACAAAAAAATTGTTTATAAATGACCCCAATAAACAAGTATACTATCAAAATTTTGGAAACTGATTTTCGGTCTCATTCAGGGAGATTGAACAATTGCTTAATGCAGTGTGCTATTTTGGATCTGGTGTGTCCCCTCATTTTGTTTTGGGCACAAAGGCTCTTACTTGAACCACTTGGCTCTTGCTTTAGGGCTTACAGTAGCACCATATGTATATAGGTATATAGTTTGTTTTTTGGAGGGTATATAATGTCTAAGTATGACTTTCAAATTATGTCTTTACTTGAACTTTTTGTAACTTCATGCATCTACTGTTTGTTACCTCTTTTTTTTATAAATTAATAAAATTCAATTGGAGAAAAAAAAATAATGCTCCTGTAAACTCGGATAGTTGGTAGAATAAAAGTTGTACCCACCTTTCCAGATTTTTGACGTTTCAGTGAGAGTTCTCAACTGTCCTAAGTTTCATAGAATGTCTGGAATGTTTGGCTCATACTTTTGGTCTGTTCCTCTTAAAATTTGTTGTTTTCTGGCAAACCAGTGAGAACTGAATTCGCTAAGTAATGATAGCCGTCTAAGTTTCAGTCTTCCTATCTTTCAGGAAACCCATGGTAAACAAAACATTTTATTCTAGCAGCTTTCCAAGATTGTATAGGCAATGTTTAAAATGTGTCCCTGGTTTTGGGCCTTTGCCCCCCCTATAAATGTTGGCTTTTGTCCAGAGTTGTTCTGCTGCATAATTCTTCAGGGGGAAGAACTTTAGTGCGGCTTATGCCATGTCAGTTTGTGTTGGTACCACAACAAATGGAGTACTTGCTTTTGATGCAGAAGGCTGTGGGTTCTACTCCCACAGTATGTAGATGGATTGTTGATATTGTACCATGTTGCCCCTTTAAAGGGGGGTGGATGCTGCAGTCCTAAGAATGGCCTCTTTAGAATGGCCTCTTTAGTGGCGATACTGAGTAACTATGAACCTGTTATCAGTTTGCCATCCATTCTCTATTGCAATATTAGTAGCTTATCATTTTTGTAGATGTAACATAAGCAGTATATTCCTCAAGGGCAACAAACACTTTATTTGTAGATGAAACAATAAAATGTAAAGTTGTTTGCTAGCAGTAACCTCTTCATTAGTTACAGAACTCTTTAGTGTGGAATTATTTAGGTGACTTGTACTTGTGCAGAGATTGTGCATATTTACTGATGCTAGTGGATTGTAGAAGTCTGAGTAGACTTTTATAATGGAAATGTTCTGAATTGGGTAGTTTTGTCATTATTGGTTCATGCATTTTGTTTCATTGCTTACTGGAAAAATGTTCAAAACAAATTTAACAAGCGCTCTGAGTGCGCTGTATTATACAAGGAATATAATTTTATACAGTCAGGAAGGTGCATCAAAGAACAAATATATGTTTTCGTGTGTAAAGGGGCCTATGATTTGAAAACAGCCGAAAGCTAATCTTTATCTGCCACTGGCAAGATGCATTTTCTTTGACTGTGTGTTTCAATGAATGTGAGTTTCAAGGACAGAGAGGTTTTAATGCTAAGTCTATTTTCATTGGAGACTGTATTGCTTTGTTTAGTAAATGTCTATTAGTGTTTGTGCTATGAAATGTAAAATGAAAGTTTTAAAAGAAATCCAAATAGTCATTGTACAGAAGTAAAGTAGTATGCACACTCCTCTCGATCTTCTAGGCTGTCGGATCACGATGTGGAGAGAGTGGTCAGTAGGTTGCTAAAGTCGCAGGCACTTGCCAAGATGTTGTCCAGCCCTCCTCAACAGGTGTCTGCTCTGTCCACTTCTATCGATGTTTCTCCTCCGACTCCAATGAGTTCGGAGCCGGAGTTCGTTGGGGTTCGAGTAGTGGAACAGTCGGCTCCGATAACTCTTATCTCCTTCGGTTCCGACGTCGGCTGCAGTCCGTCGAGGCATCTGGGCGCCGGGGTTCCCTCGTCAGCTCCGAGGGGGGCGAGTGACATCGGACCCTTGTCCGACCCCGTTCTCCCTCTCGGAGCTTCGGCGCAGGTGAGCGCGGCTCCTACATTGGCCTTGGAGCAGTCTCCCTCGGTGCGGAGAAATATTCCGATTTCCTTGGAACCGGAGCCTTCTCTGCATTGTGGCAGGGACGCCTTAGATGTCATGAGGAGTGTGCTGGCCACTGAGTCAGCTCCACTATCGGCCCCACCGGCTTCGTCCCATGTAGTGCCTGTGCCAACTTCTGCTCCTCCTCCAGACTTCAAGCGTAGGGAACCGGCGCTCCAGGGCACCCCATTGGGTGTTTCCTCTTATTCACAGGCCTCCCCTGATCATTCAGAGGAGCCCCCTCGTAAGAAGTGCAAGAGGAAGCACATTGACTCCCCTGAGTCTGTCACGTCTGATACAGACTTAGATGATTTGGAAGGGTCCCCGAGATCCCCCTTTGAAGATGTTTCCTTCTCTAACATCCTAGAAATGCTTAAGCAGAGGGGGAACTGGAATCCCCTAGCCCCTACCGAGGATGAATCTGTATTTCTGGATGTGTTCGGTTCCCGACCTTCCACCTCCTGGGTTTCTCCGCCTTTCGATCCACTTATGTCAGTGGTGGCTCGAAAGGCTTGATCAGCTCCGGATACAGTGGAACCAACTCAGAGGAGACCTAGCAAATTCATCACAGCACCCCAGGATAAGTGGTTCCTTACCAAAGGTGTTCCTGTTTATGCCATGGGGGTAGCAGCAGCCACCAAAAAAGAGTTGGCGGAGACCTCTTCGTATGTCCATCCTCCTAACAAGGAGTCTAGGACCATGGACAGATAGGGGAAGCGAATGTTCGCTTCAGTGACTTTTTCTAGGAGGTCACTGAATTACTTATGTTATTTTACCCGGCTTCAGAGGGATCTCCTTAAAGATCACAGAGATACCCTTCAAGATCCATCAGCTGAGGGGGCTTAAGCTAAAGTAGCTTCCCAGCTGGCGATGCTTAATTCTGTAGTTAACTTCTCCATGAGGCTCATTTCCTATGCATTTCCTATGCAGCCAATGGTGCGAATAGAGCCGCAGGTACGGGTGTGGCCCTTAGGAGGCATACATGGATGCGGCTGTGTAATATTGCGGAACCGTTTAGAGAGTCATTCACCAACACCCCCTTTGATGGTTCCTTTCTTTTTGGACCACAGGTGAAAGACACTGACTAGGTGTGAGCAAGAAGGCAAGACTCTCTCTACCGTGGGAGTCCATTTTTCCACTACTTCTAGACCTTACCTCAAAGGTCAGAAGAGTGGCAAAATGTGGTTCCGAAAATCCCAGGGAGCCTTGCCTGACACGTAGCGATTTTTCCTCTAGGGGCAGAGGGGGAAACAATAACAGACGCCACCCTCGTGGCAGAGGCGGTCCGCAGAACCAGGGCAACAGAGAATCTTTCTCTGATGAGCCCTTTCAGCATCCCTGACTGGTTGCCCGACTGCTCACCTCTGGAGGCAGTCGGGGGAAGACTTTCACTGTACCCAAAAGCCTGGCAAAATTTAATGCAAGACAGATGGGTACAGTCCATTTATATCCAGAGGTTACAAAATTCCCTTCTGTCAACCCCCCTTACCATCAAGGAAATCCCTTCCAGATATTCCACCCAATCTGAAGGACCAAGCAGTAATAGAAGTTTCAAAACTGCTAGAAAAAAGAGTCATCCCGGAAGTTCTGGCAGACTAGCACGGATCCGGAACTTACTCAAGGTTCTTTTCGGTACCAAAAAAGACAGGGGACTGGAGACCGATCTTGGATCTCAGCAGACTAAACAGGTCTGTTCAAAGAACAAAGTTTCGGATGGCCACGCTACAGTCCATCTACCCTTTCTGGGTCAGGACAGTTGGATGTGCTCGATAGATCTTCAGGACGTGTACTACCACATCAAGATGGACAGGCGCTCCAGGAGATTTCTTCGCTTCCGGCTGGGAGCCAGTCATTACCAGTTCAGAGCTCTGCCCTTTGGTCTCACCAAGCCCCCAGGGTGTTCACCAAATGTATGGCAGTGGTCACGGCTCACCTGAGACGTCGAGGATTCCAGGTGTTTCCATATCTAGACTACTGGCTCCTCACTGCTACTACCAAGCATCAACTTCTACAACCCAGGGAATACACTATCACAATCTGCTCCCAGCTAGGCATTACAATAAACTTCAAAAAATCTGCCTTGTTACCCTGTCAATCTATCACCTACATAGGAGCAGACTTAGACACAAGGAACATGTCCGCGAAGCTGCCGTCAGAAAGGATGTCTGCAATTCATCAGCAAGTACAAATTCTAATGCAGAGCAAAAGAATCCGTTCGTCCTTCAAACTCTGGGTTCCATGGCAGCAGCCATTCTTCTAATCCCACTGGCCCGCTTTCACATGAGGATCCTTCAGTGGCTTCTATTCACACAGTGGTCTTTCCAACAGATGCCCATGTCTCACATGATTAAGATTACAGAAACATGCAAAAGGCACCTTTCCTGGTGGATGGTCCTTCCCACTAGCGACTCAGGGCAGACCCTCCATTCAGCCCCCTCCGGTAGCCACAGTGACCACAGATGCCTCCCTTATAGGGTGGGGGGGGCATTATCAGGGCAGGACAGTCCAAGGCACTTGGCAGCCTCACTAGTACCATCTGCACATAAACATCCTAGAAATGAGAGCTGTGCTCCTAGTGTTGCAAGCCCTTCAGGACACCCTTCCTTCTGGGACAATTGCAATTCAAACAGACATGTCAGTGGTGTGGTACATCAACAAGCAGGACAGAACCAGGTCCTACCCACTGTGTCGAGAAGCACTCGGACTGTGGCAGTGGGCAATTTCCTCCCAACTTTTTCTGATTGCGATGCACATCCCTGTGAGGTCCAATGTCATAGTGGACAGGCTCAGCAGAGCTATTCTCATGCCTCACGAGTGGTCTCTGAAGCAGGAAGTTGCGGATCTTATCTTCCGCAAATGGGGACAGCTTGCTGCAATCTTTTTGCCACCCCCCTTCAACAGCAAATGCAGCAACTACTTCTCCCTTCTGCTTCCAGGTCACTCGCCCAGTGACGCTCTAGTCCACGATTGGCCTCAGGGACTTTATGCCTTTCCTCCGTTTCCCCTGATTTCAAAACTCATACAGAAAGCAATACCGTTGGGTTGCAAAATGATCCTCATTGCCCCCCTACTGGCCTCGACAGATATGGTTTCCATTCCTGCACCATTACCTTCTCGATCAGCCTTGGACTCTGGATCCGATTCCAGACCTACTGATTCATCAATCAGGTGGGTTGCATCAATCCCACCAAACTCTCCAGCTCACAGCTTGGTTGCTCCACTTCAACCTTAGCCAGGCTTCCCAGTATTTCCCCGGCTGTACGTGAGATAGTCTCCTCTCACAAGTCCACAACCAGAAAAACTTATGCTAGTAAATGTAAACGTTTTTCTTGGGCAGAGGCTAGGAACGTAGATCCCCTTTCAGCCCCATTTTGGAATTCCTAGCACAACTTTTCATTCCAGGTCCGCTTCTGCTACAATCTGGGTTCAATTAGGGGCCATTTCTAACTTTCATGTTGGTTTGTCAAATTCAAACGTAGTCTCATAAGCTCTGTAAAGCTCCACTCTCCTTAGGCCTCCAGTGAGAGATCCCCCTCCTTCTTGGGACCTTAATTTGGTACTAACTTCCTTAACTCTGCCCCCTTTTGAACCAGCAGTGTCCTGCTCCATTAAGTTTCTATCTTGGAAGACACTCTTTCTGGTAGTTATTACTTCAGCCAGACGTGCCTCTGAACTTCAGGCACTATGTGTTCGTCCTCCATACTTGTTTTTTTATAAGGACAGGGTTGCTCTGAGGACTAATCCTTCATTTCTTCCGAAAGTCTGCTCAGAAAATAATTTAAACCAATCCATAGACCTTCCGGTGTTTTTCCCTAACCTTGCCAACAAGGCAGAGTACAAATTACACCAATTGGATGTTCATAGACAATTGCGTTTTTACCTGCACAGGACTAAGGAAATAAGGAAGTCGGACCAACTATTCCTTTCCTGTGCTGTAGGCAAACAAGATCTCCCAGTTTCCAAGGTAACCTTATCCATGTGGTTGTCTTGCACTATTACCTTCATTTATCAATTAAGGAACAGAGAGTTACCTATCAAACCGAAAGGTCATTCTACTAGGGCTTTGGCCACCTCTGTAGCCTTCCAATCTAGGTTGCCCATGGATTCTATCTGTGCAGCTGCTACGTGGGCAAATCCTCATACCCTTATTTGTCATTACAAGCTAGATATGGTCTCCAGGAGCAGAGCTAACTTTGGTTCCACTGTTCTGAAGAGTCTGTTCCAATGAGCCGCCCAGGATTGTAGGTGCTAGGGACGCTGTCCCAACCAGCAAGAACGAAGGCGAGATAGACAACTTAACAAAGAAGCTATGTACCTACCATAACGTTCCATGTTGTCTTCATCTCTCCTTCTTTCTTGCATCCCACCCTCCGTCCCCCTGTCCTGTTGGACCGAGAGTAGTTCTGATTTCACTGGCTGAGTGTTCTCTGGTTTATTTCCTCTTCTGATTTAGAGAGTATGACAGGTATATTATACCTCAACCTATTTGTTTGGACAGGTTTATTCTCTGGCTATGTCTGGGATTAGCTATTTCAAATGAGATCTGGGTAGCTATCGCTAGGCATCATGGGATAAGGGGTAGCCTCGAGCCAGTAAACAGCTCTCGAGCTACAGAAGATGGCTGAGTCAGAGCCAAGGATCGGCTCCAATCCCAACCAGCAAGAAAGAAGGTGAGATGAAGACAACTAACATGGTACATTGTGGTAGGTACATGACTTCTTTTTTTTACCACAGATACTGCAAGTCACCAAAAACAAAATCCTAAGGTTCATCATCTTCTCCCTTCCCAGTGAACATCACTGCTACACATTTCAAAAACAGTGGATGTTAAGTTGTCAATCTCGCCTTCATTCTTGCTTGATGGGTTCGGAGCCGATCCCTCGGCTCCGACTCGGCACTTGCTAAAGCTCGAGAGTCACTTTTACCAGCTCGAGGCAGCCCCATATCCCATGATGCAAGGCGGTAAGTTCCCAGATCTCGTTTGCCGCTTCGCTTAGGAGGTCTTCTTTTTACCAGCTCCTGGTAAGTTGTTCACTTTTGTGATATTTAAGCCCCTTTTTAGTCAAAAACACCTTTATTGATAGTTTAAGTTTATATTTCTACCTTTCTGACAGAAATTCCCTGTCTCCTTTAATTTTTTGTTAGTCAATCTTTTCCCTATCCCATCCCCCCCCTGTTAGGGTGTGTGTGTGTTGGTTTTTATAGAATACCTTTTGGTATTTTGTTTAAGTTAATTTTGACTGGTGTGTGTGTGTGTGTTGTGTTTTCAGCACCATGTCAAAGGAGAGGGTCTCAGGTTTTAAGAAGTGTGATTCGTGCTGTCAGAAGATGTCTCTGACAGACGGTCACACTTCTTGCCTGTATTGTCTGGGCCCTCTTCACCTGCAGGACTCCTGTGCTATTTGTCACTCCTTCAGCCAGAGAGTCCTGCAGGAGAGACGTAATAAGCTGATTCTTAGGGGCCTTCTTAAGCCGGAGGGCTCTCCGGCTAAGTCGGCTCCACCAAAATCAGCAAAACCTGCCAAGGCCCAGGCTTCTGTATCTAAGCCTGCGGCCTTGGCTCCGACTCGTACTGAGTAGAGATCGGCTCCGGCTGGAGCCGATTCTGGCTTGACAAAGCTTTCGGCACCGATGGCTATCGGTGCCGAATCTGTATTGACCACTTCGATGTCTGCTCCGATCGGTTCCGACACCCATGTGGCACAGGCATCGGTGTCGGCTCCGATCGGCTCCGACACCGTTACTTTGGTGGCTGTATCGGCTCCGGCTGGAGCCGATACATCGAGGCTTCCTGTCGGCTCCGAAGTCGGCTCCGACAGGATCTATAGTATCGGCTCGATGGCTCATTCCAGGAAGAGGTCGAGATCTTCTTCCTTGGAGCCGATACTTCGGCTCGGCTTCACCTCTTCTATCGAACGGAGCCATCGGAGCCGATCTTCAAGGTCATCCAGGTTGTCAAATCATGACCTAGAGAGTGGTCAGTAGATTACTCAAGTCACAGGTACTGGCCCAAATGTTACACAGTCCGTCTCAGCAGGCGACTGTTGGTCCACACCCGTTACAGTTCCTCCTTCAACTCTACCCCAGAGCTTGGAGTTGGAGTCTTCGGGCATGGTTACTGCTACGGCTGGAGGACGGATACCCCTTCTGTTCCTTCAGCCTCTACTCTTATCTCCTCTTGAGACCTTCCTTAGAGGGATTCGTGGTAGGGCTTCCATGGTCTCCTCCGAGGGGTGAGTGGCATCGGACCCTTGTCCGAGCCCGCTCTTCCCTTGGAGCCTCGGCCTGGTGAGCTCGGCTCCGACATCTGCCTCGGAGACTTCCCTTTCGGTGGTCCCTGGAGTTCCTAGCTCTTGGGCGGGTTCTCTCGGACCTGCCTGGGAGGAGCATTCGAGGTGATGAAGAGTGTACTGGCCACTGGTATCAGTCAGCAGTCTGTTCCCGTAGCTCCTCCCTCTATAGTACCTGTTGACATCTCTGCCACTTCTCTTGCTACAGGACCCAGAGATCCTCCACCTCAGGTTTCCCCATTGGGAATTTCCCCCTCTTCCGAGGATTCTCCTGATGCTTCGGGAGATCCTCCTAGGAAGAGGACTTGTAAGAGGAAGCATGTAGACTCCCGAGTCTGTCACTTCGGATACTGACTTTGATGAGTCAGAGGGATCCCCTAGATCCCCTCTGAGGATGTCTCCTTCTCAGACATCCTAGAACTTCTGAAACAGAGGGGAAACTGGCCCACCAACAATCCCTCTGAGGATGAGTCAGTATACCTAGAGGCGTTTGGATCTCGGCCCTCCACCTCCTGGGTGTCTCCGCCTTCGACCCCTTATGCAGGTTATTGCACAGGCGTGGGCAGCTCCTGACTCTGTAGAGCCAGTCCCTAGGAGGCCTTCAAAATTTATCACTACCCAGTGACAAACAATTCCTTACCAAGGGTGTCCCGCTGATGCCATGGTGGTGGCTGCCACCAAAAGGAACTTGCAGATCCTTCCGTGCCTGTCCATCCTCCTAATAAGGACTCTAGGACCATGGATAGGTGCGGCAAGTGGATGTTTTCCTCAGCGACCTTTGCTATCGTTCGCTGAATTATCTTTGTCACTTCACCAGACTCCAGAGAGATATCCTGAAGGAGCTGGGAGAAGTAGTTCAGGATCCTACAGCTGCAGGGGCTCAAGAAAAGATTGCTTCGCAGCTAGGAACCCTCAATTCCGTTGTTAACTCCTCCATGCGGCTAATATCTTATGCTGCGGATGGAGCGAGTAGAGCCGCAGGCACAGGTGTGGCTCTTAGACGCCAAGCCTGGATGCGGCTATGTGATTTTGTGGATCCCTTTAAGGCGTCCTTCACAAATTCTCCCTTTGATGGGTCAGCTTTGTTTGGCCCTCAGGTGAAGGAAACCTTGACCAGGTGCGAGCAGGACGGCAAGACTCTTTCTGCTGTTGGAGTCCGTTTTCCACCCCTTCTAGGCCTTATCCCAAAGGACAGAAGGGTGGGAAGATGTGGTTCCAGAATCCCAAGGAGTCACGCCGGATTCACGGGGTCAGTTTACGCCTAGGGGCAGACGGGGTAACAACAACAGACGCCGCTCTAGAGGCAGAGGCGGTCCGAAGAACCAGGGAAACAGGGAGCCTCTCTCTGATAAGCCCTTTCAGCATCCCTGAGGTGTTGCCTGGCTGTCCCTCCTTGGGGGCAGTCGGGAAGATTATCACTGTACCCAAAAGCCTGGCATTCCCTCACTCAAGACAGATGGGTACAGTCGATTATATCCAAGGGTTACATAATTCCTTTCGAGGAAAGTCCCTTCCCTCAAGTTCCCTTCCAGATGTACCACCCGGTCTAAGGGAGATTGCAGAGTCAGAAATCGAAAACTACTGCAAAAGAGCCATTCAGCCAGTTACAATAGACCATTCAGAGCCGGAATCTACTCAAGGTTCTTTTTGGTCCCCAAAAGACGGGAGACTGGAGACCAATATTGGATCTCAGCAGACTCAACAAGTCTGTCAGGAAGACAAGATTCCGAATGGTCACTCTTCAGTCAATTCTGCCCTTCTTACAGAAGGACAACTGGATGTGCTCAATAGATCTTCAGGATGCGTACTATCACATCAAAATTCACAGACGCTCAGGAGATTTCTCCGCTTCGGCTGGGGTCCAGTCACTTCCAGTTCAGAGCCCTGCCCTTTGGTCTCACTACAGCCCCAGAGTGTTCACCAAATCCATGGCAGTGGTCACGGCTCACCTGAGACGGCAAGGATTCCAGGTGTTGCCATATCTCTGCGACTGGCTCCTGTCAGCCACCACCAGGCATCAGCTTATACAAGCCAGGGATTACACAATAGACCTTTGTTCTCATTTAGGCATCTCAATAAACTTTGAAAAGTCATCCTTATCGCCCTGCCAGTCTATTACCTTCATAGGCGAAACTTAAACACTGTTCGGATGTCAGCTACCCTTACAGAACAAAGAGTTTCAGACATTCAGACTCATGTCAGGATCATTCTGGCCAACAAGAAAATACAGGCCAGAATGGTTCTAAAGGTATTAGGTCTCATGGCTGCGGCCATTACTCTTCTTCCCCTGGCTCGATTCTACATGCGCCTCCTTCAGTGGATGCTGTTCACACAGTGGTCATACCAGCAACTTCCAATCGTCACCAGATTCTGGTGACACAGACATGCAAACAGCATCTTACTTGGTGGACCACATCGTCTCAGGTTCACCAAGGCAGGTGCTTTGTACCTCCGTCCCCGATAGCCACTGTCACCACGGATGCCTCCCTGATCGGGTGGGGGGGTCATTATCAGGGCAGGATGGTTCATGGGACGTGGCAACCATTCGAGTACCATCTGCACATAAATGTCCTGGAGATGAGAGCAGTGTTTTTAACGTTGCAAGCCCTCAACGACTTTCTTCCCGTAGGGACAATTGCAGTCCAAACAGACAACATGTCTGTAGTTTGGTATATCAACAAACAGGGCGGAACCAAGTCCTACCCCTTGTGTCGAGAAGCGCTCAGACTTTGGCAATGGGCGATCTCCTCTCATCGGTTTCTGGTAGCAACGCATATCCCTGGGAAAACCAACATTATAGCGGACAGATTGAGCAGAGCTATCCTCATGCCTCACGAGTGGTCTCTCAAGCAGTCTATAGCGGAAGAGATTTTTCTGGAATGGGGTCGCCCATGTTGCGATCTTTTGCTACTCCCCAAAACAGCAAATGTCCAGACTTCTTCAGCCTCTTCCCTCTATCAGGCCATCCCCCCAGAGACGCTCTAACCCAGGATTGGCCCCAGGGACTTCTTTATGCCTTCCCTCCATTTCCTCTGATCCCTCAGGTGATCCAGAAAGCTACCGTTTTGAGGGCCAAATTGATTCTCATTGCCCCTTACTGGCCTCGACAAGTTTGGTTCCCGTTCCTCCATCACCTTTTGGTGCAGCCGTGGCATCTGGACCCAGTGCCAGATCTTCTGATTCACCAATCAGGTCAGCTGCACCGGTCAATCCCTTCTCTCAACCTCACGGCATGGTTGCTCCACTTCCTTCCTTAGCCAGGCTTCCTTTGATCTCTAACCCAGTTAGAGACATCATAGTAGCTTCACTAAAATCCTCTACCAGGAGGATTTACACAAGCAAATGGAAACGTTTCTCTTATTGGGCTAAGGCCCAAAATATTGATCCTTTTACTGCCCCTGTTCAGGCAGTTCTGGACTTCTTAGCAGAGATTTTTCATGCAGGCTCCTCTTCTTCCACAGTCAGAGTTCAATTGGCTGCTATCTCCAACTTTCATGTCGGGATAGCAGATCATAATATTATGTCCCATAGGCTTTGCAGGGCCTTCTTGAAAGGAATTTTCCTACTAAAACCTCCGATCAGGAATCCTCCTCCTCAGTGGGATCTAAATCTAGTGCTGACATCCTTGATTCTTCCCCCCTTCGAGCCAGCTGTTTCTTGTTCCCTGAAATATCTTTCTTGGAAAACTTTATTCTTAGTGGCTATTACATCTGCCAGGAGGGTGTCTGAACTTCATGCTCTTTCGGTTCGACCCCCCTATTTGGTTTTTCACAAAGACAGAGTATCTTTGAGAACTAACCCAACCTTTTTGCCTAAGGTCGCTTCAAAGAACAATTTGAATCAATCCATTGATCTCCCTGTGTTTTTCCTAACTATTCAGATAGGGCTGAACAAAAGTTACATTATC
>NC_056727.1:535866559-536029059 GCF_019279795.1 Protopterus annectens | reverse complement strand
ACGCAGGTGGAATTTCGAGGGTGATTTTCTATTTCCCATCCAGTCATCCAGGTTCTTCTTAGAGGGATAGTGAAGTACTTTGCTTGACGTGGAGAGGAAGTCTGTTCCACAGATGGGGGGTCTCTGGGAGACAAATCTGTCTGGCCAGCAAGTCCTATTGATGTCGCAGACCAAGTTGAGGTTTTGCGTGTAGGTCATGCAAGTGGAGTTTGGTTTGCGGATATGCAGCAGTTTCATCTAGGTGGGGTCAGAGATTCCTTTCTATGCCAGTCGTAGATCACCTCTCTGAGGAGTCTGCATGAGATGGAGTAAAGGGACGGGGCTTTTAGCCTATCCATGTGGGATAGATTTTTGAAGCCCTGGATTCTTCTGATCAGGAACCCTTGTGGTTTTTCCAGCTGCTGCATGTAAGGTACATGCCAAAAGGGGTGTTATACTTGAAGATGGGCCTGATAAGGTAGGAATACAGGGAAGTTATGGCTTCCTTGTTCCTGGAAGAAATTTCCTTACTAATGAGGTGAGCCACTGAGCCACGTAGAAAGCTCTCTGTACAATGGAGGCAACATGATGGTCAGAAGTTAGATTGCTGTCAACTTGGGTGCCCAGGTCCCTCACAACTGCTTGCGTGCTTAGGATGTTATTAATGTGATAATTTGTGGAGATATCACTCTCCCCAAAGAAGATGATGGATGTTTTGACATTTAGTTTGAGGCTGTGTTTCTGGCACCAGTCATTTGTCTGGGTGAGATCTTCTTGTAATATGTCTACATCACTAAGGGAGTTGGTAACAGAGCCCAGCTTGTAGTCTTCTGCAAACGTGGTCAGCCGTAGACCTCTGGTTTTTGGCTTTCATGTCTGAGAAGTATATCCCAAACAGGAGGGGCCGCAAGACCGATACCTGGGCTACACCACTCATTACGTTTCTACTGCTTGAGCTAGCTTCTGCTATTTTGACTGAGTACATTCTGTCAGTGATCCAATTATCTACCCATCTGGTCACATACACATTTACGCCAGACTGGGATAGTTTATTATGCTAGGGTGGGGAATAGTGTCAAAGGCCTTGGCTTGGTCAAGGTAGGCAGAAGAGTGCACAGTCTTCCCCTCATCCATGGCTTTAGTGACTGACTCAGAAGTCTACCAAATTTAACAGGCATGATCTCCCTTTGACAAAACCAAACTGTATGGGATCAACCGTTTTGAGGTTGCTGATGTCCTTGTTAATGTGGTCCATGATAATGCGTTCCATGGCCTTGCAAATCAGGCTAGTTAGGCTGATAGGTCTATAGTTACCTGGATCAGTGGGCGCTCCACCTTTGTGCAGAGGTATGACGGTGGCTATCCTCCATTCGGCTGGGACGAAACCAGTACTCAGGCTTAGGTTGAACAGGGTGCCTAATGGTGCTGCGAGTTCCTGCCTGAGTTGATGCCAGATGCAGCCTGGGATGTTATTGGGCCCCATGGAAGCTGTGTTTTTAACCTTGGAGAGGGTGGTAATCACTTGTTCCCTAGAGGTAAGGATGGGGGTAGGTGCTGGGGTGTCCTGGATTACTGATTGGGGGGGGGGGGCAGAGGGGTGAAGTTTTCACTGAACCTGTCTACCAGCAAGTTGGCTGTATCCACGGCATTTGTGTACGTGGTGTCCTAGACAGTCTGTTCTGAGCAGATTTGGGTGTTTCCCCTTAGACTGCAGACATTTGAAGAAGGCAATTATGGTTGTCTTTAGTAAATGTGACCAATTTGGAGTCAGCTTTGGAGGACTTCAGTAATACTCTTATTTGCCTATTTAGACCAAGGCGAGAGTACAGTTTGGCACCTGCTCCTTGGTCCTGGATAGCAATTTTTTTTCCTTTTGTTGTAGAGTTTATAGATGATGTTCTTAGTGTTTCACTGTTGCAGTCATCACATTTGGGTTATCTGCTTTCAGTAGCCTTCAGTTGGCATGATTAACAAAGTCTTGAGCCCTGCGTTTGGTTGCTGTCTCTTCTTCCGTGACGTCACGGGTATAAAACATGCAGCCGACACCATTACATCAGTCTTTCTTGCCGTGCAGTGCCCGAAGCAGTTTGCAAGTGCCGGTCGGCCGACTCTTGAAATTTTTCAAGTTTCAGAACCGAAGTCTTCAACTAAAGGTTCATAGGTTCATACTAGGCTATCTGCCCTAGGGCATTTATAAGCCTAGCCAGAGTGTGTTTGGCTTTCGCCACCCATTTTAAATTAATTTTGCTATGCCCTTTTTATAGGTTCATACTAGGCTATCTGCCTTAGGGCAACAATGTAGGCCTCGAACCCAGGACCCTGTACACCATAGTCACAGTAGTTAACCACCAAGCCATCACAGAGATGAAGCTAAGCACCCCTTTGGGGAAACCTTTTCTTGCTCCTTACCGATGTCAATAAAAGTTAATAATTAAACATTACACTGGAGGTCTTACGTGAATGGTTGAATTTAATATAAAAAGTGTAAGACAGTATATAAAGTTACATTTATTGTGTAGGAAGGACAAACTACATGGTGAAAGCGAATATGGTTTACTAGGAATAAGTATTTTAACAAAGTTTATTATTTGATATGTGACAATTTTAGATTGTGAATATTACTTTAAAATTTTTTTTAAAAGGAGACCATGAGAGCTGATAGGTTACAGCCGACAGGCGAAGTTATTTAAATGGCACCAAGTATTGCACTAGTTTTTGTCTGAAGAAGTCTGGATAAGATCCGGACGAAAAGCGCTTTACATAAATTTGTACGAGGAGTCCTGGTTTGTACTTTTAACTGGAGTATATGTGTGTACCTTTTATCGAGTTTACGTGGCATTTTATGCTAATAAAACTGGGAGAGTTCTATTGTGTTTGGAAATTGGTGCTTCTGTGGACTTTTACAGTTAATAATTAGTTTATAGCTGATATCCACCAGACAGGTTTACTCTTCCTTGAGGAGGGGGATTTTGTCCCGTCTGGTATTGCTGAATCCATGCATTTATATAAATGGTCGTATAGTACTTTGGTGTAGGTTTGGACATTAGTGCCAGATGTTCTTAGTGTTTCACTTACAGTCATCACATTTGGGACATTTCTGAATGGAGAGCACACTGCTTCCATTTCTGCTACAAACAGCATGGAAAGCCTCTCCCAAGGGGGTCAGGACACATTCCACCATAGCAGCTTCCACCTCTCCAGCTTTCCTCAGAGGAGTCCCCACCAGGGACATCCTTGAGGCTGCCACCTGGATATCTGTTCACACTTTTTTACCAAGCATTACCACCTGCCTCTCTCTTCCAAATCCAGGGCAGGGTTTGCCTTTGCAGTCTTGCAGGGCATCCTAGCCATCCCCTAGTTTCCTTGAATGCCTCCACCCATTTCCTCAGCTTTGGGAATCTACCCAAGTGATATTGCAACAATGAAACATGAAGAACATGGTACAGTTGTGTACACTTTCCGTAAATGTAGATGTTAGAGTGTATTCACTGTTGCAGTCCGGGATGTCCTTCAAAGATGCATCTGCAGTCATAACATATGGGTTGTCCTGTCTCAGGCAGCCCTTCGGTCGGCCGGATTCCAAAGTCTGGGTCTGGCCTCGGCTGATGTCGCACTTTCCCCGACGTCAGAGCGCCTGGGGTATAAAAGCATCAGCCGACTCCATTTTCCTCAGTCTTTCTTGCCGCGCAGTGCCCGAAGCAGAAGCGGTGCGCAAGTGCCGGTCGGTCAGATCCAGTGATTTCAGCTACCGAAGACTTCGAAAAAAGCTAAGTACCCCGTTGGGGACTCTTTCTTGCCTCAGCCGATGTCAGACAAAGTAAATAATTGTTTAACTTGTGGGAAACAAATACCTCATAAGGATTTCCATTCTTACTGCCTTCCTTGCTTGGGCCCAGACCACGACGTATCGGCCTTTTTAGCCTGTGCCTCCTTCAACCGACGAACGCTTAGACGTCGGTCGGAGTTTGCAGAGGAATTTTTTGGAGCCGATTTTGCTTATAAAATGCCGTCGGAAACTCCGACTTCGCATATGGTCAAAAAACGCAAGGAAAAGGACCGACACTCGCGGCCCGCGGTTTCGGCTGAAACCATGGCTAGGCCTACCGTGAGTGTCTGTTTCGGCCGAAACCAAGTCCTCGGCGTTTCCTTCTTCCGAAACCATACTTCCGACCACCGAGGCCCGAGAGGCCCCGGCTGAGTCGGCTTCACAGCTACCTACCGAAGCTAGTGTTCAGGAATTGTCCGACACCATACTTTGGACATTTCAACCCCTGCACGTGGGGCAGCTAGGCCCCCTGCTTCCATGTCCATTAAGGCCTTCTCTAGGGCTAAAGCTGCCAAACTTTCAAAAGCTTTGCCTGCCAAATCTACCTCCCAGAGGCCTTCCTCTAGTTCACAGATCCTCAGCCTTGCTGAGGACCTTATTTCCTTAATTAGGGGTTCACAACCTCACCCAGACAGGACCTCTCAACCTCCTCCAGAAAAAAGGCCCAGGACTGACCCCTCTGATCCACACTCCTCTGATGATTCCACGGATGGATCTGAGTTGTCAGACCACCAGGAAGGGGCTTTCTCGCCTTATGAGGATTCAGATGCAGAGGAATCTATTCCTTCGCCCCCCCCCCCCCCCTGAAGAGTTTTCCTTTGGTGAGACTCTACACTCCATGAGAGAGCATTTTCAATGGCAAGGTCAGGATTTCTCTGATTCTAGAAAAGGATTAAGGACCTTTTTGCATTTGCCTCAGCATAGGCCCTTAGCTATACCTCCTGTTCTGAATGTAATTGATGATGTGTACAATGATGTCAGTACAGCCCCTGATACTCTCCCTCTGGCCCCTGCCAAACCTGACAGATACTACAGGGTCCCAGATTCTCATTTCCATTTGTATAAAGCCCACTCTGCAGACCCAGCAACTATTTCCCAGGGCCCTAAAGGGGTTGCGGCCGTTACTACCAAAAATCCTCTACCCTCTGACAGAGAGTCAAGAGCTTTAGAGAGATGGGGAAAGAAGGTGTATACTTCTGCAACTCTTTTGGTCAGAGCATTAAACTGTAAATTTCATATGATACAGTACCAGGAGTATTTGTTAGATGAACTTAATAAGAAACTTTCTTTTCCTGAACCCCTA
Organism: Protopterus annectens; assembly: GCF_019279795.1. Lineage (NCBI taxonomy): Eukaryota > Metazoa > Chordata > Ceratodontiformes > Protopteridae > Protopterus > Protopterus annectens. The sequence goes on along the minus strand of NC_056727.1, from coordinate 536,023,951 downwards.
GACCGTAAATCCCTTCAGGATTTGGTACACAACTCACAACAGGTTAGTAATCATTTCTTAAAATGTGGCTATGATGCACTGGAGGCTTCATTTAGATCAGCTATGACTGGGGCAGTTATTCGTAGGCATGCCTGGCTGAAGGAGCAATCTTTGCCAGACCATGTCAAAGCTAAACTCCTGGATGCTCCAATGGAGAAACTAAATTTATTTGGCTCCTCTGCTCAGGAGATCTTAAAAAAGGTTGAAGAAAAGGCAAAATCTGTACAATCAGTTAGAGTTCCTGCAAGTTCAACCACCGAGATTCAGCAGAAACTGGCCTACTAAAAATTGGTCCTTTCCAGACTCGGACAGAGCCCAGAGAGGCAGGAACAGGCGCCCTAGAGGCAGAGGTCAATCCAAGGGCTCCTACAGAGGCCGTCAGTGGCAGCCTGCCAACCAGAGGAGTAGTGCAACAACAACAACTACTACACCAGGACAGGGTCAATGACTTAACTCTGATTCCGCCTACCAGGGATCAACTGGAAGCACCCTTGGGCGGAAAACTGGCTTTATTCTCAAAAAATTGGCATTATATCACAAAGGATACATGGACACTGCAAATAATAGACAAAGGATACAGGTTCCATTTCCACACTTTGCCAAAAAGAGGCGGAATGCCAAACCTTCCACCAAATCAGAGGGCAGAGGCTTTAAAACAAATCAGCAATTTACTTCAGATGAAAGCTATAGAAAAGGTACCATCTTCAGAACAAGGCCAAGGATTTTACTCCAGACTATTTTTTGTACCAAGAAAGGAAAATCAATGGAGGCCTATTTTCGACCTGTCCGCACTGAACACTTACCTCATTGTGCCAAAATTCAAAATGCTGACCCTACAGCAACTTCTTCCCATGTTGGGCAAGGAGTCTTGGCTGGTGACTCTAGATCTCAAGGAGGCATACCTGCACGTCCCTATTCGACCAAACTGCAGAAGACACCTCAGATTTCTTGCAGGATCAGAGCATTATCAATTCTCAGCATTGCCCTTTGGCTTATCTACTGCGCCCAGAGTATTCACGAAATGCTTGGCGTCAGTAATTGCACATTGCAGACTACAGGGAATTCAAATTTACCCATACCTGGACGACTGCCTAATACAAGCGGACAACAAGGAAAATTTGATAAAGGACTTGGCCTATGCCATTCACCTGCTACAGACCTTGGGATACACAGTCAACATCCAAAAGTCAAGACTAGTACCATCCCAAAGGATAAGCTTTTTGGGTGCAGATCTGGACACACCCACCCAAATGGCCTTTCTCACAGAAGAAAAACAAAAACAACTTCCAGATTACTACATGATTCTGACAAGACAAACTCGGCTTACTGCAAGGAAAATCCTACAGGCCCTGGGTTACATGGCATCCTGCATAATCCTAATACCGCATGCCAGGCTGCATATGAGGAAATTACAATGGTACCTCCGGAGTGTATGGTCTCAGCACAGTCAGTTTGGAAACCATGATACCAATCATTCCTTGCCTTCAAAAGGAATTCCTGTGGTGGGCTCAGACCTGCCAGTCCAACAGAGGGTTGCCTTTCAACAAACCAAAACCAAGGCAGACCATCACCACGGACGCCTTAGACCAAGGATGGGGAGCACACATGGGGGACAAATGTATCCAAGGCCTATGGCCTCAGGGACAGCTAAGCATGCACATAAACCAAAAGGAAATGCTGGCAGTGAGGCATGCAATCGAGGCATTCAAACCCTTCCTCCAACAAGGACACCTGCTAATAAGGACAGACAACACCACGGTCATGTGGTACATAAACAAGCAGGGAGGCACACATTCTTATCCTCTATGCCGGATGGCTATGAATCTGTGGGAACTATGCCTGAATCTCAGTATCCAACTACAGGCCCGATTCGTGCCAGGGAAAGAAAATGCACTGGCGGACAGCTTAAGCAGAACTACCATGGATGCACACGAATGGATGCTGCACCCAGACATCTTCCAACTCGTAGCAAATACATGGGGAATGCCGGAGATAGATTTGTTCGCCTCCCCACTCAATCATCAACTGAAGACATTCTGCTCAAGGACATACCACCCACAAGCTTGGAGGGTGGACACTCTCTCTCTCTCTTTCAGCTGGAAATCCTTAACAGTATATGCCTTCCCACCTCTCCCATTGATGTACAAGGTTCTACTGAAGATCTGAGAGGAACAGCCAAAAGTGATGCTAATAGCTCCGGACTGGCCCAGACAGCACTGGTATCCATTATGGAGAAGCATGTCTCAGGCAAAATCATGGCCTCTCCCCCTATGGCCTCTTCTGACGCAGAACAATTTCAAGACCCTGCATCCCAACTTGAAAACATTGCAGCTAACTGCCTGGAAAATTCCTTAAATCCCAATCAAGCTGCTTTATCTCAGAGGGTGAAGGACATTATCCTGGAGGCTCGCAGGCCTTCCACAAGGAAAACATACTCAGCTAAATGGAAGAGATTTCTCATTTGGAGCACATCAAAGGGCACAGATGTCACAGTGGCAAACCTAACACATATCCTAGAGTACTTAGCAGAATTGTTCCACAATGGCCTGCCTTTCTCTTCCATTAAGATTCACGATTCGGCAATTTAAGCAGAATACAATGTGGATCCACCTATCTTCTCACACCCTCTCCTCAGACAATTTCTGAGAAGGATCAAAAATATTAAACCTCCAAGAAGCCCCCCTCTACCTGCCTGGGATCTCAACTTTGTGCTGGAGAAACTGACACTACCTCCTTTTGAACCAGCAGCATCAGCGGATCTACAGTTTCTATCTTGGAAAACTTCATTCCTTCTGGCAATCACTTCAGCAAGAAGAGTATCTGAGTTACAAGCATTAATGGCAGTGCAGCCTTTTCTTATTTTCCAGCAGGACAGGGTGTCACTAAGAACCAATCCTACTTTTATGCCAAAGGTGGTATCTAGGGTATCCTTTGAACCAAGCTATTCACTTGCCTACGTTCTTCCCTAATCCACAGAATAGAGGGGAAAAACTTTTGCACACCCTGGATATACACAGACAACTACGCTACTGCTTGGACAGAACTAGCAGAAAAACTGACCAACTTTTTGTAGCATATGCAACTGGGGTGCAAGGAAGAGCAATTTCCAAACAGACAATTTCAAAATGGATAGGAAATTGCATTCGATTTTGCTACTCCTTTCATGGAAAGACAGTTCCTGAAAATATCAGGCCTCACTCCACAAGGGCCACGGCCACCACTACAGCCTTCCTACGAGGGGTGGCTACCAAGGACATTTTAGAAGCTGCTACTTGGAGCTCCGTGCATACATTTGCCAAGCATTACAATCTACCTTTATACTCTAGATCCAGAGCAGGGTTTGCTACTGCAGTCCTGCAAGGGATCTTAACTACACCATCCTTTTCTTAGTACCTCCTCCCCCAGATTGGCTATGGTATTCTACCCATATGTTATGACTGCAGATGCATCCTTGAAGGACATAGTACAGTTTTGTACCTACCATAAATGTAGATGTCCGATAGGTATGCATCTGCAGTCAGGATTACCCTCCCTCCTTCCCTCTGTGGTATTCCTAGGGTGCTTACCCCTCTTTTAGCTAGCTGGGGGAATCTATTATGGTGTATTTGTTTGTTTATATATGTATATAATTTGCAAATGTTTGGAACTTTCAGCATTTATCCAAATTTAGCCTTCCTAGAGGGCACCTGGCATCTGGGGCAAGAAAAACTGAGGAAAATGGCGTCGGCTGATGCTTTTATACCCCAGGCTCTGGCGCCGGGAAAGTGCGACATCAGCCGAGGCCAGACCCAGACTTTGGAATCCGGCCGACCGAAGGGCTGCCTGAGGCAGGACAACCCATATGTTATGACTGCAGATGCATACCTATCGGACATCTACATTTATGGTAGGTACAAAACTGTACTTTTCCCTCCCTCCATCCTCCTTTACTCTTACCCTTTCCTTACAAGTGACAATATTCGTATTTATTTTCCACTGGTGTGGTTCTTCTAGCAGAACCTGGCCTCCTACTTTGAGAGCTCCTGACAGGTTAGGGCAAATTCAAACTGATGTAATGGTGTCGGCTGCCTTACTTTATACTACTGACGACTTGACGTCAGTCCTCAAGCGACAGCAGCAGACGCAGAAATACTAAGCCTCTAGTATTCGGGCCGGCCGAGGGCTACCCTGGCAGGGAAAACCCAAATATGATGACTGCAACAGTGAATACACACTTACATCTACATTTATGTAAGTGTACACAACTGTACTTCCCTACAGTTAGTGTGAGAAGCTGTTTAGACCTTCCTTAAGGAGGCTGTAATCCACTTTGGGGGAGGTTTTTTGTTTAATCATAGCTGGAGGGGGGAGCAGGAGAGATGGAGACTTAAAAAGTGACCACTTTGTGTGATCTGATCTTGACAGGATGCTGCAGTGGTTTCCTGTGTTGGTTAGTACCAAGTCCAAGATGTTGTCCCCTCTTGGGGGGTGTCAGCCAGCTGGTTCAAGGCATTGGCGAAGTTGAGGAATCTTCGAGCATGTGTGTTTTGGCTTGAGTAGTTCTTCCAGTCATTGGTTGGGTAGTTAAAATCACCCAGGATCAGGGTGTAGGGTTGAATGTTAATAGATTCAAGAAGGTCCATATAGGCAGCTTGGGCTTTGAGTCAACATTGGGGGTGGGTGGGGGGTGGGGCTGTAGCTAACTATGAATAGGGGTCTTGTTAACTGCACCTGGAACATTTCCTGTGCGTCATTCTGTTTGACCAGTCTGGAGGTGTGTACATCTTTAATATATATTGAAACGCACCTCCTTTGGCTTTGCTGCCCTCATTTTGGGGGTCTGTATGTATGATAGGATGAATAACCAGGTAAAGCTGGGGTGCCGTCTGCAGCTTTGAACCAGGTTTCTGTGATTGTATTTAGACATCATTCTGGGTGACTGACTGTAGAGTGCTGCTTAAGGCTAGTGATCTACCTACCAGGAATTCACATTTAGTGAGCTCGATCATGTCTCTCCATATAGTCCAGAGACGTACATCTCAAGTCATTCATGCCAACATGTACTATGACAGAGTCATAGCAGTACTTGCTGAGGGACTTGAGTGCGTGGGTGATGTGGAGTATTCTGGCACTTGACAACTTACCGTAACTTTCTCCTTATCCAACCTGGTGAGCAGCACCTCTGTGTGTCTCGCAATGGTCTCCTATGATTAATATATTGGGTTTATGGTTAAGCCTTGATTGCTGTGAGACACAGGTGTGTGGACTGTGTGTGGTGTGGTAGGCTGTGGAGTTTGCATGTGTTTTTTTCTCTGAGGTCTCTTTTGTTGGTGTTTTTAGGAACCTCTGCATATGTGGGTGTGTGTTAGTGTAGGTGATGTTTTGCAGACATCCTTCAGTGCCAGGTATACTGGCTTGTGAGGAAGAGAGCATTTAATGTAATTGCATCTCTCTCAAATTGTGTTCCTAGGTGGTAGCAAGAGAGGGTTGTCTGTGTACTTGACGGTTTCTACACTTCCTCAAGATGCCCGTATCAACCATGTTGGCTGGAGAAACTGTAGGAAACACTCCGTTCATATTTGTCAGAATTGGTGAGGGGGATGAGCTAAGGGAAGGTGGAAAGATCTGAGATGGGTATTAGTAGCTTGTTTGTACAGAAGCTGTAAAGAAGCTTCACTACCTCATGATCGAGCGAGTGCTAGTAAGGAAAAATTAGAAGCTAGAATACCTTGCAGTGGGTTAAATCAGTGCAGCACCCGGTGTGAGATGCACAGACAAGGGCAGCCTCCTCAAACACAGGGTTTAAATACCAGAAATGATGGAAGAGTCTAGAAACTCAGATTACTACCCTGTCCTGCAAGCCCCTGCACTTTCAACCAATCACTCGTACTAGAAAAGGTCAGGCAGCCCTGTTAGTCTCACTAACAGAGAAGGCAGGCCCCTACCAGAACCATATGGCTGCCGGGAAACGCAGCAAGTAAAACAACCAGGCCTGGATGCAGCAAACCTGTATCCAGACTATGCTACACGACCAGAACACAGAAAACTTCCAGAAAATGCCCAGAAAAGCACAGCTAGAGCACTCACAAACTAACTACAACTCTGTATGAAAAAAAGCAGTTAAGTAATTCAATGAAAATGCAGTTACAGTAATGAAACGCTACTTAATGAAAATACAGTTAAAGTAGTATAAAACAGTATAAGAAAGCTTTTTATAACTGTGCAAAATGTAGTAGATTAGCTGTATAGTACTAAGGGTTAGGAAGTGCATAGATTAGCTGTATAGCAATAAGGGTTAAAAAGTACAATTCATTGAAATGTAAAAAAAAAAAAAAGTCTGTTCTTGGAGCCTCAGGGAATTTCTGCTGCATCACAGTGATGAATCACTATTCCTCACTATAAAGGACAGTGAAGGAAAAGGAAAGGCCGCATCAAATTGAGAGAAGTGTACTATGGGAAGAAAAGGTCTTGTTTGAAAATGTCAGAATATCGTCCCCCACTTTTTGTCAGGTTGGGGGTAGAGAGCGTTATGAAATACTAAACTTATAAGAGTGATGCAATAGAATTGCTGCTTTAACAGTGCGGTAAAAAGTACCACCAATTTCTGCCCATCGTCATGTTAAAGTTCTATTACATCTATTCCTTCATTTTGCATGCATTTTTCAGGCTGTAAAATTCTGTAAATGGAATGGTAATTTACAAAAATGACATGTTTTGTTTATTTCCAGTTTGATTACCAGGGGAGTCCACTGGGTCAACATGGCCCGTTTTTAGTGGAGGCCTGGGGAGAAAAGCTCAGAGAATGCATTAAAAAGAATCAGTTTACATACAGGATTTACAAGAAATGCAAGCAAGGTCTGAGAATGCATTAGCAGTTTACAAATATGATTACAAGAGGTACAACCTAGTACCAGAAACAATTCTGTAGAACTGATTAAGATAAGCTTTTCATTGAGTAAACGTTAACAGAAATTTCTTGAAACTTGAGTGTTAAGGTTGTATAGATATTTGATAACGAGAAATTACAGGAATTTGAAATTGTGGATATGCTTTACATGCATGTATTAGAGTAGAAAGGCATATTCTATATTTACAGGTTTTGTTGAGCAAAAATAGCTGTAGGAGTGGAAGAAGTAAGGAGAGGAATAAAGCCGTAGGAGAGTGCAGGCAGATTTGATGGAGATGAAAGAATATGTCTGAGAGAGGTATATAGGGATTATGTTTCAGTAGGGGAGACTCTTATGGTTTGAAGTGATCGAAGCTTAAGTAAGGAGGAGGGATTATGTGCTGGAAGGGGGAGACTCGTAAGGCTTAAGGTAATCAGAGCTTAAGTAGGGAGGAGGCAGGGGCATTTCCGTTTAGTAGACAGGTGTATGAAAAGCTGGACTTTGAAATTTTCATAGTTTGGGGTGCTTCTTAGTGATTGAGGAAGGGAATTCCATTTTTTGCCTAGACCATAGGAGAGGAGCAGTTGGCCAACAGGATGTTTGGGTTTATGGATAGCTATTAAGTTCTGATGTTTAGATCTAAGGGTTCTGTTGGGTATATAGAGGGGAAGGATATTATTTAGAGCAGGGCATTTTGTAGGTTGACATATGAGTGTATGAGCTGTAGAGAGTTGTAGGTAATCTAGGTGGTTTGGTAGTTCTAGCCAGTTCAGGGCTTGTAGGGTGAGGCAGTGGCGAGTGGAATTTTTGGATTTGGAGGCAAATTTAGAGATTTTATTGTAGCAGCTTTTTAGTTTGGAGGTAATGGAGGAGGACAGGTTGGTTAGGAGAGGGGCACCATATAGGAAAGAAGGAGAAAAGTAGAGGCTAGAGCGCATCTTGTGGAGTTGGAGAGAAAGTGATTGTTTCTATACAGCATACCTAGCTTTTGGTGGGTCTTTTTAATGTTCTGTTGTACATGTAAATCGAACTTTAGGTGTTCATCAACTATTATACCTAGCAGTTTAGCAGAGGGGGACGACTTCTATAGGCGTGTTGGTTTGGCTAAGGATTTTGAAGTCATTTTTTATTGAAGGAATAGTTCTTAGTGGGTGGGAATAGTAGAATTTTATTTGCTAGCATTAAGAGAGTGGTGGTTTTGGTGCATCCAGTTTTCAGATGTTCTTCGTGTTTCACTGTTGCAATCATTATATTTCGGTAATGTGCTGGCAGGTTGCCCTCAGTCTGCCTGAATTCCAAAGTCTTGGGTCCCGTCAGTTGCTGTCTCCTCTTCCATGATGTCAGGTCGTCAGGGGTATAAAACATGCAGCCGACGCCATTTTCTTTAGTGTTTCTTGCCGCACGGTGCCCGAAGCAGAAGCATTTTGCAAGTGCCGGTCAGCTGACTAGTGAAATATTCGAGTTTCAGAACCACAGTCTTCACTAAAGCTAAGTACCCCGTTGGGGAAACTTTTTTTTTTCTTGCTTTTTACCGATGCCATAAAAAGTTAATAATTCTATTACTTGTGGGAAGCAAATACCTCCTAAGGATTTCCATTCATACTGTATTCCTTGCCTAGGCCCTGATCACAACTTGCCTGGCTGCCGGTTTTGTGGTAGATTTAACCAACGCACTATTAAGCATCGGTATGTTTTTGCTTCAAAGTGTTTTGGAAACAGATTTAACTACCCAGAAATGTCGTCTGATAGCAATCTGACTACCGGAGTGCATAAAAAAACACAAAGAAAAAGATAGAAAAAGGCAGTCGAGATCCAGAACCGACGCCGAAGCTTCTCCCAAGCCAGTCGCTGGTTCGCCGGTACTCGTGAGGCGCTTTCACAGCCCCTGATACCCGCTACCTTCGAGTAGCAGGCCTCTACCGACACCCATGTGGAGTCCGGCATGCCGCAAGATACTCAAGGTATTGCACAGACGGATGTATCTCCCTCGGATGGGTCTGGAGCCGCTGAGCAGGCACCAGCTTCTGAGGGTGTATTCAGACCTCAACATTTGTATATCAAACCGACGACAGCTGCAAAACCAAAGACAAAAGCAACTTCTAAAACTAAAAGACCGACGCATGAGCCACATGCATAAACCTCTATGCCTAAAAAAAACAGATGATCAAAATGGCTGAAGACCTTATTACCTTGATCAGGGGTACCCATCCCCCTCCAGATAAGAGGCCTAGGCAAGACACTGATTATGAGTCTTCAGATCAGGTTTCTATTTCTTCTGATTCCTCTTCTGATCAGGTTTCTATTTCTTCTGATTCCTCTTCTGATCAGGAATTTATCTATACATCCCTATGAGGATTCTGATGCTGAGGAGTCTATTCCATCCGCATCTCCTCCTGAGGATTATTCATTTGGAGAAACCTTGCTTACTTTGAGGGAGCATTTTCACTGGGAGAATCAAGACTTCTCAGAATCAAAAAGGAGGCTCTGGGATTTCCTTCTCCCTCAGCACAGGCGTTCAGCCATTCCCCCTGTCTTAGACATTGTGGATGGTGTGTTTTCGGAGTCAAGCTTGACCCCTGACTCCTTACTTCCAGCTCCCAGTAAGCCTGACCGATATTACAGGGAGTAAGCCTGACCGATATTACAGGGTCCCTGACTCAAATAAATTTTTATTTAGAAACCCTGCTGCTGATCCTGAAACTATTTCACAGGGTTCAAAGGGAGTTAAGGCCTCAACAGCAAAAAATCCTACCCCCTCTGACAGAGATTCAAGGACACTGGACAGATGGGGAAAAAAGGTTCATACATCTGCAACCTTGGCAATTAGGGCCTTAAACTGTCAATTTCATATGCTTAAGTATCAACAACATGTTATGGGATTGCTGAAACAGAAAATTATGTTGATTTCAGAATGTGCAGAAAATAAAGAATTGCAGGAATTATTGCATGCAGCTGAACAAGTTGGAAAGCATACTTTGCAATGTGGTTTTGATTCCTTAGAGGCCTCCTGCAGGGCCGCAGTTACTGGATCTGTGATTAGGAGGCATGCCTGGTTAAAGGAACAAAATTTGCCTGATCATGTTAAAGCTAAATTGCTAGATGCACCTTTACAGCATGATTCTCTGTTTGATATTAAGGCAGAAGAGGTTTTAAAGAAAATGGAAGACAAAGCTAAGTCTATGCAAACTGTTAAAGACTTCTTACAAGTGCAGCCACCAAAATTCAGTAGACACTGGCCTACAAAAAATTGGTCCTTTCTTGTGTCAGATGGAGCTCAAAGGGGCAAATCCAGACGCCCTAAGGGTTCCAGATACCAGGCGCAAGATTCATACAGGTCAAAGCAGTGGGGCGCTTCCACCTCCAAATCTGGAGGAGATAAAGCGCAAACCTACAGAAAGCAATCCTAATTACTTCCCTCTGCTTACACCAAGCACTTATCTTTTGGCAGGACCCTTAGGGGGAAAATTAGCACTTTTTGCTCAAAATTGTCAGTTAATAACCCAGGACAAGTGGGTACTAAACATCGTATCACAGGGATACAGATTCCGTTTCCACACTCAGCCAATGGCAAATGGTTGGCCAGATCTGCCAAAAAATCAATGGGCATAGGCACAGAAACAGGTTACGTCCCTCATGGATATGGGTGCCATTCAGACAGTACCAGAACAGGAAAAAGGACAAGGTTTTTACTCTACTGTTCTTGGTACCCAGAAAGGACAAGGCCTGGCGGCCAGTACTGGATTTATCGATTTTGAATACATACCTGGACATTCCAAAATTCAAAATGCTGACTTTGCAGCAGCTTCTGCCCATGCCGGGCAAGAATGCTTGGCTGGTGACTTTAGACCTAAAAGAGGGCATACCTGCATGTCCCAATAAGACAATCGTACAGAAGATACCTCAGATTCAAGGCTGGCTTAATGCATTACCAATTGTCTGCAATGCCCTTTGGCTAATGTACTGCGCCCAGGGTCTTTACAAAGTGCCTGGCACCAGTAGTTGCATTTTGCAGACAAAAAGAAGTATAAAGATATATCCTTACTTAGACGACTGTCTCATTCAAGCAGAGAACAAGGACACTCTTTTTTGACGCCTGTCGTTTGTGAAGAGTCTTCTAAAATGCCTAGGGTACACAATAAATGAAAAGAAATCACAACTGGTACACGCTCAAAAGATAACATTCCTGGGTGCAAGCTTGAATACAACTGCGTAGATGGCTTACCTCACGCCAGACAAGCAAAGGCAACTGACTACTTACTTCAAACTGATGGCAACAAAAACCCAGTCTTCTGCAAGACAAATTCTGCAGGCCCTGGGTTTCATGGCATCCTGCATCCTACTGATTCCATATGCAAGACTGCATATGAGGAAACTTCAATGGTACCTAAAAAGTTTATGGAGTCAACATTCTCAATCAGGAAACAATGATTCCTCTCATTCCTTGCCTGCAACAGGAGTTTCTATGGTGGGCAAAGGCATGTCACCAAAACATGGGACGGCCCTTCACTCTACCCCCTGCCAGCCAAACCTTAACAACAGATGCATCGGATTATGCCTGGGGGCCCACATGGCAGGAAGATGCATTCAGGGCTTATGGACACCAAAAATGCATCAACATATCAACCAGAAAGAGATGCTAGCTCTTCAGAATGCCCTAACAGCCTTCAAGGACTTACTTCATCCAGGACAACTACTGATAAAGACTGACAACACCACAGTCATGTGGTATATAAACAAGGGGGCACACACTCATACCCCCTTTGCAGATTAGCCATGGCACTATGGGACACAGCTTTGACCAACCAAGTACATCTTCAAGCTCAATTCCTGACAGGAAAACAAAACAATCTGGCAGACGATTTCAGCAGAAACCTTATGGATCCTCACGAGTGGAAAATAAATCCACAAGTCTTCAGCATAAGAGAAATGGGGGAGCCCAGACAAAGATCTATTTGCCTCTCCTCAAAATTATCAATTGAAAAGATTCTGCACAAGGATTTATCACAGACAAGCATGGAAAGTGGACGCCCTATCAGTTTACGCCTTTCCTCCTCTGCCTCTTCTCCCCAAAGTCCTCCTAAAAGTCAGACAAGAGAAACCAAAGATGATACTAATTGCCCTGGACTGGCCCTGCCAATACTGGTACCCTTGCCTCAAAGACCACAACTACTGTCCCAGCAAAACAATCGGATCATGCCCAAACTACAGACCCCGAACCTGGCAGCATGGCTGACCATGTAGTCCTACAAACAACACTTCTCAGTAAAGCTGTGATGGATGTCATTTTGAAAGCCAGAAGGCCTAGTACTAGAAAATCGTATGCTGACAAATGGAAGAGATTCTGTGCTTGGAATCGAGCACAAGGAACTGATACAGCAGAACCAAATATTCCTCCGATATTGCAATGCTTAACTGAGATGCTTGACAAAGGCCTGTCTTTCTCATAAATTAAAATCCATGCCTCTGCCATTTCGGCTCATTGCAATACAGAGCCACCAATCTTTGCTCACCCTTTACTAAAGCAGTATCTTAGAGGAGCCAATAATTTAAGGCCTCCTAGAAGATCACCATTGCCTGCATGGGACCTCAATTATGTGTTGGAAAAGCTCCCCCTGCCTCTATTTGAACCAGCTGCTACCGCTGATATAAAGTTCTTATGGAAAACAGCTGTGCTACTAGCAGTTACTTCAAGAAGAGTTTCAGAGCTACAGGCCCTCATGGCTGTAGAGCCTTTTATCATATTTTACCCAGACAGGGTGTCTCTGAGGACAAATCCTACTTTTATGCCTAAGGTGGATGTCCTTCCAAGAATGCAACTGCAGTCATAACATATGGGTTGTCCTGCCTCAGGCAGCCCTCGGTCGGCCGGATTCCAAAGTCTGGGTCCGACGTCGGCTGATGTCTCATTTCTCTCCGACGTCAGAGCGGCTGGAGTATATAAGCATCAGCCGAAGCCATCTTCTTCAGTCTTTCTTGCCGTGCGGTGCCCGAAGCAGAAGCAGTTCGCAAGTGCCGGTCGGTCAGCTCCTGTATTCTTCGAAACCGAAGTCATCAAAAAAGCTAAGTACCCCGTTGGGGACCTTTTCTTGTTTCGGCCGATGTCAGAAATTACTGAAAAAGTAAATAATTGTTTGTCTTGTGGTAAACAAATACCTCATAAGGATTTCCACTCTTACTGCCTCCCTTGCCTTGGCCCAGACCACGACGTCTCGGCCTGTGCCGCCTGTGCTCGCTTCAATAAGCGCACTCAGGCACCGGGCGGAGTTCGCTGAAGACTTTTTTGGCGAAAAATTTGATTATACAATGCCGTCGGAACAACCGACAACGCAGACTCCTAAAAAACTAAAAGACCGGGACCGACATCCTCGGCCCGCGTCTTCCACCAACACCACGCCAAAACTAACCGCGAGTGCCCGGTTCCCTCTGAGGCGGTTATTCCACCGCCCCGAACCGAAGACACCGCATTACCGATACCTCCGATACCGGAGGCCACTCCGACGCCAGTTATTGATTTTCCTCCGGATACTGAAACCGAGGAAGTGCCCGAGACCATTGCTGTTGATAAGGTCACTCCTGCACGTGGAGCGGCTAGGCCTCCCATGTCCATGTCTATCAAGGCCTACACACGTATTAAGGCAGCCAGCAAGTCCAAGCATCTTACTGATAAAACCTTACCTCAGCCTACTCCTGAAACTCAAATCATGTCTATGGCCGCAGATTTAATTTCCCTGATCAGAGGTTCCCAGGCCCATCCTGAGAGAGGATCCCAGCCTCCTCCTGATAAGAGGCCCAGGGTTGAACCCTCTGACCCTCTTCCTTCAGATGAAGATTCTGAGGACTCTGTTCACTCCGAAAGCCAGGAAGAGCCCTTCCAGACCTATGAGGATTCAGATGCAGAGGACTCCATTCCCTCGGCCTCCCCTCCTGAGGATATTTCTTTTGGGGAAGTTCTGCATTCCATGAGGGAGCATTTTAAGTGGCAAGGCCAGGAATATTCAGATTCAGAAAGCTTCGAACCTTCCTTAAAAAGCCCCAACACAGACCCTTAGCTATACCTCCTGTGCTTGATGTTTTGGATGATTTATACTCTGACTCCAGTGTTACCCCTGATACTCTTCCTCCTGCTCCTGTCAAGCCTGACAGATACTATAGGGTCCCAGAAACCCATTCTCATTTCTTTAAGGCCCATGCTGTTGATTTAGAAACAATTTCCCAGGGGCCTAAAGGGGTTTCAGCTACCACCTCCAAAAACCCTTTGCCTTCCAACAGGGAAGCAAGGTCCTTAGAGAGATGGGGGTAGAAGGTTTACACCTCCACTACTTTATCTATGAGAGCTCTCAGTTGTCTCTTTCACATGTTTCAATATCAGGATTTCCTGTTAGATGATTTACAGAAAAAATTGGCCTCTCCTGAACCTTTAGATAGGAAGTCTTTGCAGGAGGCTGTGCATAATTCTCAGCAGGTTAGCAATCACTTTCTACAGTGTGGATATGATGCATTGGAGGCTTCATGTAGGGCAGCTATGACCGGGGCGGTCATTCGTAGACATGCATGGTTAAAAGAACAACCTTTACCAGATCATGTTAAGGCAAAACTTCTTGACGCACCCTTGGAAAAGAACAAGCTTTTTGGTGCTAGTGCTAAAGATGTGTTAAAATCCATTGAGGAAAAAGCCAAGTCAGTTCAGACAGTAAAAGATTTCCTCCAGGTTCAGCCGCCCAGATTCAGCTGGAACTGGCCTTCTAAAAACTGGTCCTTTCCTAATCCTGAAAGATTTCAAAAGGGGGCAAAAACAGGCGTGCCCGAGGAAGAGGGCAATACAGAGGATCCTACAGGGGATGACAATGGCAACCAGCAAACCAAAGAAGTGACACGGGGGTTTCTCCTGCCCCGCAGGGACAATCTCAATGACTTTCCTCTAGTTCCGCTAACCAAGGAGCAAACAAAAGCTCCTTTGGGCGGAAAGTTATCTTTGCTTTCAAAAATTTGGCACAAACTGACAAAAGACAAATGGATTTTGGACATTATAGACCACGGTTACAGGTTCCATTTTCATACCTTGCCAAGAAAACAAGGCATGCCAGACCTTCCACAAAATCAGAGGGCAGAGGCTATCAAGCAAATTTCTCTGCTTGCTCAGATCAAAGCAATAGAAAAAGTTCCACAACAAGAACAAGAACAAGGTCAGGGGTTTTATTCAAGACTGTTCCTTGTTCCAAGAAAAGAAACTCAATGGAGACCAATACTGGACTTGTCCGCTTTAAACACTTTTCTCATAGTACCAAAGTTCAAAATGCTGACTCTACAGCAACTCCTTCCCATGCTGGGCAAGGGGTCTTGGCTGATTACTCTGGACCTCAAGGAAGCATACCTGCATGTCCCTATCGGACACAGCTGCAGAAGATACCTCAGATTTCTTGCAGGGCCAGAGCATTATCAATTCTCAGCATTGCCATTTGGCTTATCTACTGCTCCCAGAGTATTCACGAAATGCCTGGCATGAGTAATTGCTTATTGCAGGCTCCAGGGGATTCAAATCTACCCATACCTGGACGATTGCCTCATACAAGCGGACAACAAACTAACCTTGACAAAAAACTTGAATTATGTCATACACTTGCTACAGGCTCTGGGATGCACAGTCAACTTTCAAAAGTCAAGACTTCAGCCATCCCAGCAAATAACCTTCTTAGGAGCCAAACTAGACACAGCCTCTCAAATGGCTTACCTGACAGAAGACGAGCAAAAGAAGTTAACCCATTACTTCAAAAGTTTAGCAAAGCTCACCCAGATGACTGCAAGGAGTTTCCTACAGGCCCTGGGTTACATGGCATCCTGCATTCTCCTGGTTCCACTAGCAAGACTACACATGAGAACGCTTCAGTGGTACTTAAAAAGCTTATGGTCTCAACACAGCAACAACCTAGAAGCAACTATTCCACTCATTCCATGTCTTCAAAAGGAATTTCTATGGTGGGCCACAGTAAGCCAGTCAAACACAGGTATGTCATTCAAAAAACCTCAGATAACACAGACCATGACCACAGACGCCTCAGACCTTGGATGGGGGGCGCACATGGAGGGCAGATGTATTCAAGGGCAATGGTCTCCAAAGGAAACACATCTGCATATCAACCAAAAAGAAATGCTAGCAGTAATGCATGCCATCGAGGCCTTTGGACAACAACTTCAACAAGGCCACCTATTAATACGGACAGACAACACCACTGTGATGTGGTACATAAGCAGGGGGGCACTCATTCTTACCCCCTTTGCAGACTGACAATGAATCTTTGGGAAAAATCACTGGGTCTAAACATACAGTTATAATCCCAGTTTGTTCCAGGCAAGGACAATGTTCTGGCGGACAGTCTAAGCAGGAATTTCCTAGACCCCCACGAATGGAGGCTACATCCAGACATCTTTTTACGACTCACCTTGACATGGGGCAGGCCGGACGTAGACCTATTTGCCTCCCATCTCAATCATCACTTACAAAAGTTCTGCTCAAGGACATATCATCCACAAGCATGGAAAATAGATGCCCTCTCATTCAACTGGAGCTCCCTGATAATTTATGCATTTCCACCTCTGCCACTGATGACCACAGTGTTATTAAAGATCAAAGCAGAGCAGCCGAAGGGGATCTGAATAGCTCCAGACTGGCCAAGACAACACTGGTACCCACTACTACGGAGCATATGTCACAACAAAACGTGGGCCCTTCCACAATGGCCCCAACTTTTGACTCAACACAACTTCAGGACAGCTCATCCCAACATCCAGGCGCTACAGCTAACAGCTTGGGAAATCCCATAAATAACCTCAATTTACCTCTCTCCAAGGAAGTTCAGCAGATACTAACAGAAGCCCGCAGACCATCCACCAGAAAGGCTTACTCAGCCAAATGGAAGAGATTCAGCATTTGGAATACCAACAAGGGTCATGATGCATCACTTTTGAGCATTCCTCTCATTCTGGAATACTTGGCAGATATGCTACATAAAGGACTCTCATACTCTTCCATAAAAATACATGCTTCAGCTATCTCAGCTAGATACAACACTGATCCACCTGTGTTTTCACATCCTTTGTTAAGGCAATTTCTTAGAGGAATCAAGAATATAAAGCCCCCAAGAAAGGCACCAGTACCAGCTTGGGACCTCAATTTTGTCCTAGAAAAATTGACTCTACCTCCCTTCGAGCCAGCAGCTTCTGTGGATTTAAAATTTCTTTCCTGGAAGACAGCTTTCCTGCTGGCAATTACCTCAGCAAGAAGGGTTTCGGAATTACAGGCCTTAATGGCAATACCACCATTCATAACTTTTCACAGAGACAGGGTCTCCTTACGAACCAACCCTACCTTTCGGCCAAAAGTGGTATCTAGGGTTTCTTTAAATCAAGCAATTCACCTGCCTACTTTCTTTTCCAATCCTGAGAACAAAGGGGAAAGACTGTTACATACCTTGGACATACACAGACAACTTCGCTACTACCTAGACAGAACCAAGACCAGTAGGAAGTCTGATAAGCTTTTTGTAGCTTACGCCCCTGGAGTACAAGGAAAAGCAATTTCCAAACAGACAATTTCAAAATGGATTGGACATTGCATCAGATTCTGTTATTCTTTCCATGGAAAGAGTGTGTCGGCCAATGTCAGACCACACTCCACCGGAGCTACAGCCATCTCTACAGCATTTTTAAGAGGGGTGCCTACAAAAGACATTCTAGAAGCTGCTACATGGAGCTCCGTGCATACATTTTCCAAACACTACAACCTCCCTTTATATTCCAGATCCAGAGCAGGCTTTGCTTCGGCAGTCCTGCAGGGATTGATAGCTACACCATCCTTTTCTTAGAGCATACCACCTCCCCCAGCTAAGCTATGGTATTCAACCCATATGTTATGACTGCAGTTGCATTCTTGAAGGACATAGTACAGTTTTGTACCTACCATAAATGTAGATGTCAGATAGATATGCAACTGCAGTCGGGTTTTCCCTCCCTCCTTCCCCTCTATGCCTTGGATCCACTCCTCTCCCTGTTATCCTTAGCTGGGGATATCTGTTATGGTGTATCTGTTTATTGCTTATTTATTGTCTGGAAACCTATTTTTGTCTTCCAATTTGATTACAGCCTTCCTTGGAGGGCACCTGGCATCTGGGGCGAGAAACACTGAAGAAGATGGCGTCGGCTGATGCTTATATACTCCAGCCGCTCTGACGTCGGAGAGAAATGCGACATCAGCCGACGTCGGACCCAGACTTTGGAATCTGGCTGACCGAGGGCTGCCTGAGGCAGGACAACCCATATGTTATGACTGCAGTTGCATATCTATCGGACATCTACATTTATGGTAGGTACAAAACTGTACTTTTCCAGTGTGGCTCTTAACCAGACATCTGCCAACCTTTTATCCAAATCCGAAGAACAAAGGGGAGAGAATTCTGTATTCCTTGGACGTACACAGACAGCTAAGATTCTACTTGAGCAGGGCTAAAGCTCTAAGAAAAACTAAGCAGTTACTAGTGACATGTGCTGCAGGATCAGAAGGCAAGGCTAATTTCAAAGCATCCAATTTCAAAATGGATAAGCCACTGCATCCGTTTCTGCTACTTACACCATGGTAAACCTGTGCCCAAGGGCATTAGGTCTCATTCCACCAGAGCTGCAGCTACTTCAGTAGCCTTTCTCAGGGGAGTACAAACCGAAGACATTCTAGAGGCTGCTACTTGGAGTTCTATTCACACCTTTACAAAGCATTAGCATTTCTCTCTCTACTCTAAATCCAGGGCAGGCTTTGCCACTGTAGTTCTGCAGGGCCTTATAGCCGCACCTAATGCTGTTTAGCTCCAGCCTCCCAAGACTTTGATATTCGGGCCGACTGAGGGCAACCTGCAAGCCTACAAGCAGGTAACCCAAATGTAATGACTGCAACAGTGAATACACTCGAACATCTACTTTTATGGTAAGTGTACACAGCTGTACTTTTTTAAGAAGGCAGTTTGGGTTTCAGAGAGCAATTCAGAGAGGTTAGAGGCAGAGCAGATATGGGTTGAGTCATCCGCGTATTGAATGATTTTGGTGTCAGGAATAGCAGTGTGAAAGTTATTTATGGAGATGTTGAATAGCATAGGTCCGAGGATGGATTAAACATTAGAAGCCTAAACAATAAGATACATAGCCTGCATGCTGTACTAGCCACATACCTCCCCAACATAATGTGTCGATCTGAAACATGGCTCTGGCCATCAACCAAAGACAATGAGATCCTGCCTCCTGGTTACAATATACTTAGGGCAGATAGAGTAAAGAAAAGAGGAGGTGGAATAGCCGTCTTGTATAATAGCACACTTAACATCATAACTAACCCTATACAACCACCCCAGGTCTCTAACGCTGAAATACTAGCTCTACAAATTCTACTAAATAATCATAAGGGCATTAACCTAATTGTCACCTATATTCCCCCTGGGAACAATGTAGAAACACTAGAGGTCATTCTACATTGGATAGCCAACAACTACCCTCAAGAAACCATTGTCCTGGGCGATGTTAATATTGACTGGAACCAATGCACAGCACAGTCCAACCCCATCCCTGTTAACCTACATGGATTCTCTCAGATAATATCATCTACCACACGTACAGGTAACAATAACCAAAAAGAGAGTATACTAGACTTGGATACTCGCCAACAGTCATCCCCAGAACTATATATCTGGAACTCTCCCTAATGATCTTAGTGATCACCTGCTCACATACATCATGAAAGACAAAATTAATTGTACAGGCTTACCTATTTATAGGGCTATCAGATCCAAGAAAAACTTTGACCCAACTAAATTTCAACTTGAACTCAAATCATGTAACTGGACAAAACTAAAGATCTGAAGTAGGAGATTCATTTGTCTGCAACCTGTGGGTTATGGATCCGATATCGGATCCGAACCGGCATGGTTTTCCAGCTATGGATCCAAGCTCTCAGCTCCTCCCCTCACCCATAATGCCCTGCTCTACCCTCATGACCTCAGATCTCGTTTGCCGCGCATGGTGACTGGATTTGTTTCTCAAGCTCTCAAGCTAAGTGCTAGTTTTACTGTTAAATTTCAGAATTTTGAAGTTTTTGATTTTTTGTGTGAAAGTGTAGGTTTCCCCTTTGATATTTTTACTTTTTAGAGTTAATCTAAAAGTTATTTCCCTCCCCTCGCTGTTGGCGTAGTGTGTGTGTGTTGGGCCTGTGTGTGTACATTGGTTGTCTAGTTACTTTTAGTTTGGTAACTACTTTGTTAGATTGGGATGGCAGACCAACCCAAATCTATATTTTCTAAATGCTCCGAGTGTGGCCATAAGCTTTCCCCAGCTGATGGCCACACTCGGTGTGTTAGATGCCTGGGGGTTGAACACCTCACATCTGGATGTTCCTATTGTGCAGGGTTCAACCCCAGGGCATTGAAGGAGCGGAGGTCCAAGCTTGTTTTGGCGGGCCTTTTACCGCCGGACTCGGCTCCGACCTCCGCTCCTTTGGGAGTAACCGTGCCTACGGTTATTCCCTCTGCGGCACCCCCTCCTCCTCCTGGGACTCAACCTCCCGTTTCTGGTTCGGAGGAGAGGGATGATAAGAAAAGGGACCGGAGGGAGAAGCACCACAAGCGGTGGGCCGAGACATCTGTTTCGGCCCCGCCAGCCAAGCGGGCTTCTCCCCCGGCTCCGTTGTCGGCTCGGTCTCCTCCTTCTCGGCTCCGGTCTCCAGTGTGTTTTTCACCGGGACCTGAGGAGGAGGAGACCCGATCTCCGTCGAGGCTATCGAGGAGGCACTCCAGGCCTACCTCGGTAGCCTCGTCGAGATCCACATAGCTCGGATGCTGATCTGGACCGGATGATGAGAAGGTTCATCCAGGCCCAGATGCAGATGGGAGTGCTCTTGCCTCCCCTCTGGGGAGCTCAACACCCTTTTTCAAACCGATTGCTCCTTCTCCGACCCGCTATCCGGGTTCGGAGCAGCTGGAGCCGAGCAGCTTCGGAGCCGGGGGTGGGTCGGCGCCGATAGTACTTTGTACTTCGGATCCGACTCTGCCCTCGAGTGCATCGGATCCGACCTCACGGAGCCTGGATCCGAGCCTCGGATCCGGGGGGATCAGTGCTCCTTCGGCGCCATCTGTGTCGGAGCGCACTGTCCCTTCGGATCCGGCGCCGGCACCGGCTCGATCCACTCTTCGATCCGAGGGGGAGCCGATTGTCGGATCCTTTGGTCGAGGTCGGCTCCCCTTCGGCGTTTGATGTAGTGGAGAGGGCCCTGTTGAGGGTCTCCGGACCCCCGGCACTTGCTCCGTCCCGCGCTCCCTCTGCACTGGGCCAGGCTTCCACCATCCGGCCCTTGGGACAGCCCGCTTCTGTGCCCCAAGTTGCTCCAATGGAACAAGTTGCTGCTTGCGAGGAGTCCTCTGACAGCCCCCCAAAGGATGTCCCTCGCAAGCATACGTGCAAAAGGAGGCACATTGACTCCCCCGAGTCTCTCACGGAAGACACGGACTTGGAGGAAGGGGAAGGCTCCCCACGGTCACCCCCCGAGGATGTCTCATTTGGAGACATCATGGAAATGCTCCGTATAAGGGGGGGTGGTCTGCCCCCAAGTCTTCCTCGGACGAGTCCGTGTTCTTGGAGGCATTTGAAGCGGGCCCGTCTACCTCTTGGGTGTCCCCCCTGCCGACCCCCTGGTGGACCTCATTACCACCAGGGCGTGGAAGGAACCGGACACCGTGGAGCCAATTCCTAAGAGGCCCGATGGGATCCTTAGCCCACCGTCCGACCGTGCCCATTGGAGTAAGGGGCCTCCGGTAGATGCCATGTTGGCGGCGGCCACCAAGAGGGAACTTGCTCAGGAGAGTCCTCAGTCCATCCCCGAGCAAGGAGTCTCGGATGATGGATCGCTTGGGGAAGCGGATGTTTAGTTCAGCGACCTTCTCGGTAAGGGCGCTGAACTACCTGGCACAAGTCATTAGGATGCAGCGAGATCTCATTAAAGAATACGCTGCATCTCCCCCAGAGTCCATGTCGGAGGAGGACAGGGTGCTGCACTCTACCCGCATGGCCACTCTTAGGTCAGTTACTAATACCTCTATGCGGCTACTCTCCCACGCTACGGAAGGCGCCGCTAGAGCCGCAGGGGCAGGCCTAGTCACTAGACGCCAGGCCTGGCTCCGTCCTGCGATTTTTCTGAGCCCTTCAAAGCGTCATTTGCGAACGCCTTTGATGGTTCTGCTCTCTTTGGCAAAACCGTTCGCGAAACGTTGACCCAGAGTGAGAAGGACGGGAAGACGCTGTCTGCCGTCGGAATCCGCTTCTCTGCACCCCAGAGGCCCTACTCTAGGAACCAAAAGGGTCAGAAGAAGATGTGGTTCCAGAAGTCGCAGCAGTCCCAGCCTGCTCCGGACAACCAGTCCTTCCGTGGCAGAGGAGGACAGGGAGGACGCCGCCCTAGAGGCAGAGGAGCTCCCAGAAACTTCGGGTCCAGGGAACCTTTCTCTGAACGGCCCGCGCAGCAACCCTGAGGGGTTGCCCGGCTGCTCCACTCTGGAGGCAGTCGGGGACGTTCGGGACACCTAGCGGCATGGGAGTCCATAACATCAGACCGCTGGGTTCTCCAAATCATATCCAGAGGATATCGCATCCCTTTTCTTCACTTTCCAAAGTTGAAATCCCTCCCAGACGTTCCACCCGGTCAACGGGAGGCCGCTTTGGCAGAAATTGGCTATCTGCTAAAGAAAAGAGCCATCCAGCCCGTCCCCCCAGACCAGATCGGATCCGGGTTCTACTCCAGGTTCTTTTTAGTGCCAAAGAAGACGGGGGAACTAAGACCAATTCTAGACCTTTCTCTCTTGAATCTGGCAGTCCCCAAAGAAAAATTCCGAATGGTCACTCTGCAATCTATTCTCCCCCTTCTGGGAGAAAATCACTGGATGTGCTCGATAGACCTCAAAGACGCATACTACCACATCCTGATGGACAGGCGCTCCAGGAGGTTCCTCCGCTTCCGGCTGGGAGCCAGTCACTACCAGTTCCGGGTCCTTCCCTTTGGTCTCACCACAGCCCCCAGGGTGTTCACCAAAGTACTAGCAGTGGTAGCGGCCCACCTGAGGCTTCAGGGGGTGCAGGTCTTTCCCTACCTGGACGACTGGCTTCTTACCGCCCCAACAAGGCATCTACTATTATTGGCGAGACTCCTTTCTCCATCTTGCTCCCTTTCTGGGCATTACAATAAATACAAAGAAATCCAACCTGGCGCCCACACAGTTCTTAGATTTTATAGGGGCCAGGCTAGACACAAGGAGTTTACGAGCCTTCCTCACTGCGGACAGAGTTCAAAATCTGCAGCTCCAGGTGCGGGCCATTCTCCACTCAAGTTCTGTTCTGGCGGAGTTGGTCCTGAGGGCTCTAGGGTCCATGGCGTCTGCTATAGCACTTCTCCCTCTTGCCAGGCTCAATATGCGCATCCTACAGTGGACTCTCTTAGTACAGTGGTCATACCTTGCTCTCCCTATGCATCATCCCATTGCGATCAGCAAGGCTTGCAAGCGGTCCCTCCTGTGGTGGCTTCACTCTCCAGATCTCCACGAGGGCCGCCCATTTTGTGCTTCTCCCCCTCTCGCCACGGTGACCATGGACGCCTCCCGCCTCGGGTGGGGGGGGGCATTTTGTGGGCCGGACCGTCCAAGGCACGTGGAACGATTCAGAGACCTTACTGCATATCAACGTTCTAGAGATGAGAGCAGTGCTTTTAGCGTTGCTAGCACTTCAGGACTTTCTTCCCTTGGGAACAATTGCGATTCAATCGGACAACATGTCTGTGGTCTGGTACATCAACAAGCAAGGGGGAACAAGGTCTTACCCCCTTTGTCGAGAAGCCATGAGAGTTTGGGAATGGGCAATCTCCACCAACCGCTTTCTAATAGCAACGCACATTCCGGGTCGGTCCAACATCCTGGCGGACAAGCTCAGTCGCACCATTCTGACTCCTTACGAGTGGTCTCTCAATTGTCAAGTAGCGGAACGCATATTCGCACGGTGGGGAACTCCTTCATGCGATCTTTTTGCCTCTCCCTCAAACACCAAGTGCGACAGTTTTTTCGCTCTGATACCTCCTCCAGGAGGTTCCCCAAGAGACGCTCTGGTGCATGCTTGGCCACCCGGTCTTCTGTATGCTTATCCACCCTTGCCTCTGATGCTCCAAGTTCTTCAGAAAGCCTCTCGGGTGGGTTGCAGAATGATTCTCATTGCTCCGTTTTGGCCTCGACAGATCTGGTTCCCCTTTCTAAGGTCTCACTCGGTGAATCCTCCTTGGATTCTAGATCCCATTCCGGATCTGATATCCCATCCATCCTGCATACCTCCTCCGAATCTGGACAACCTGAAGCTGACCGCTTGGCTGCTCCAGTTCCACTCTTGATCAGGACTCCCGGTATTTCGTCACCTGTTAAGGCAATTCTGGTGGCAGCTCATAAACCGTCCACTAGGAAGGTCTACCGCAGCAAGTGGAAACGGTTTTCTTTGTGGGCGGAGCGGCAAGGCCTGAATCCCTTCACGGTTCCTCTCCCCTTAGTGCTTGACTTCCTAACCACTCTTTTTAACGATGGTGCCAGCAGTTCCACAGTCAAAGTACAACTGGCGGCAATTTCTCATTCACATTGGCCATGACTCTAATCCTCTTATGTCAGCCAAGTTGTGTAAAATTTTCCTTAAAGGTACCTTTCTTCTCAGGCCCCCTGTAAAACAAGCGGTTCCTCCTTGGGACCTCTCCTTGGTTCTCCAGGCCTTGACCGCCCCCCCTTTCGAACCAGCGGCTACGGTGGATCTCAAATTCTTGTCTTATAAGACAGCCTTTTTGGTAGCCATTACATCGGCCAAGAGAGTTTCAGAGCTTCAAGCATTATCAGCTAAACCTCCTTACTTGGTATTTCATCCGGACCGTGTCTACCTCAGGACCAACCCGTCCTTTCTTCCTAAAGTTGCTTCTGAAGCAAACATTAATCAGTCCATTAACCTCCCTGTTTTCTTCCCTAAATATGAAAACAAAGGTGAATATAAGCTTCACTCATTAGATGTCCACAGGCAACTTAGATTTTATCTAAACAGGACGGCTGGTCACAGGCAATCCGACCAGTTGTTTATTTCCTTTGCAAAATTTAATTTGGGCAAGCCAATTTCTAAAGTTTCTCTGTCTCGCTGGATTTCACAGTGCATCTTATTGGCTTATCAAGCTTCAGGAAGGCCCGCACCGGGGGGTGTTCATGCCCATTCAACCCGGTCAGTATCTACCTCGGCAGCCTTCAAGGCTAGGATTCCTCTAGATGATATTTGTGCAGCAGCCACGTGGGCTTCATCTCATACTTTTATCTCCCACTATAAGTTGGATCTTGCATCTAGGGGTAGAGCATCATTTGGCTCCGCGGTGCTCCGGAATATCCTTCCATGATGGCCGCCCAAGATTCAGGTAGCTGGGGACTCTGTCCCACAGGTTGCAGACAAATGAATCTCCTACTTCAGATTTAGAAGTTATGTACTCACCATAGCGTTCCATCTGAGTTGGTGTATTCATTTGTCTGCAACCATCCCGCCCTCCTATCCCCCTGGCCTTTCAGTTTCCTGCATATTATCTGTTACCCTTTTCAGGGTGTTGTTGCTGTTGGCAAACTCGATCTGAGGTCATGAGGGTAGAGCAGGGCATTATGGGTGAGGGGAGGAGCTGAGAGCTTGGATCCATAGCTGGAAAACCATGCCTGTTCGGATCCGATATCGGATCCATAACCCACAGGTTGCAGACAAATGAATACACCTACTCAGATGGAACGTTATGGTGAGTACATAACTTCTAATTCCTTCCCCTTGATGAGGCAGTGTCATCATTTAACAATTCATTCCTTACTATACTTGACTCGCATGCCCCTAAACGCTCAATAAGAATTAAAACTCAACTAGCACCCTGGCTAACAACAGACACCAAAACCAAAATAACAACTAGAGACAAAGCGTGGGATAAATGGCGCACTACCAAACTACCCCTAGATCGTATCAAATTCCAACAACTTAGAAATGAAACTAAAAAAGCCATCATACTAGATAAGAAAAATTACTTCTACAATCTGCAACATAAACATCAGAATAACCCTCAAAAGTACTGGGCAGGTATAAATAAACTTCTCCAACCAGGCAAAGCCACTACTCCGACCCCAGGAACATTGTCTGACAAGAGCCAAGAAGATATAGCCAGTTCATTCAATAATTTCTTCACAGAAACCATCCAGTCCTTAGCTAACCAACTTTCTCCTCCCCACACTTCTATAAACGCTATACCCGACTCACCACTCTCTTTTAACTTCCAGCCAGTGTCCACATCCTTTATCAGATCCCTTTTGAAAAAAATGAAGCCAACCACCCTTTCAGCCGATCTTCTGCCAGCTGAATACCTGCAAATTGCTGCAGATGTCGTAGCCTACCCAATCTCAATCCTAATTAACAGAACCATAACCGAGGCCTCAATCCCCTCAATTTGGAAAATATCCTATGTTATTCCACTCCACAAAGGAGGTTCATCCACAGAACTATCCAACTGTAGACCTATAGCCATACTATCACCACTTGCCAAAATTATGGAAAAGTGTATGCACAACCAACTAATGCTCTATCTAACCCAAAATAAACTACTCACAGACTCTCAACATGGATTCAAACCCCATCATAGTACAACCACTGCCCTCCTCTCTTTTACTGAAAACATTAATCTTAACTGGAATAATAAAAAAAATATCCTCCGCTCTCTTGGACCTATCGAAAGCCTTCGATATGGTAAACCATCAGTTACTTCTATATACTTTAAAAACCCTGTATCTAGATACTCCAGCCCTTGACTGGTTTCAAGCTTACCTCACTGGGAGACAACAAGCAGTAATGTGGCAAAACAAGCTCTCCTGCCTACTACCAAATACCATAGGAGTTCCTCAAGGTTCCATATTAGGACCTCTCCTCTTTTCAGTCTTCATAAACAACATCCAAACAGTCATCCCTGAAGCCACCTGCATTCAGTATGCAGATGACTCGACTATAATATGTTCCAGTGCCTCTCTTGCAAATCTACTACCACCCAACATAGCTTCACCAAAGTCGAAAACTGGCTTGCCAACCATCTCCTGATCTTAAATCCAAACAAAACCAAGTTACTTCTCTTCTACCCAACCAATAGATCTCAGACTGAAAACTTCACCATAAAATCCAATAATGGGACCATCATCTCCCCAGACACCTATACAAAGCTATTAGGAGTAAACATTGACAATAAACTCAGATTTGATATACATATCAACCAAGCCATTAAGTCAGTCCACAAGAAACTTGGGACCCTATATAGAATTAAAGCCTTCCTTACCCCGAATGCCAGGGCAGCCACAGCCCGTTCACACCTTCTCTCTACCTTACTATATGCCTCTCCTGTCCTCACTCACCTTAACAAATCTGATCTGGCCAAGATCTCATCCTGCTATAATCACATTGCCAGGTTCGTTACAGGCCTACCCTACAGAACACACCACTGTACTAACCTGAAAAAGCTTGGATGGATAGAATTCCCTCACCTTCTTCACCAGTCCCAACTCATAGAGGCCTTCAAAATCCTTAAACAACCTGAGAATACCCCAGCACAAAAAAACGTAATGACTCCCTACTCCAATCTAAGCTGCCTTCGCTCAGCAAACAGACTCCTTGTCCAAACAACTAAATCTCTCAACCTAGGTGGTGACGCGCTATTTGCCAACACCACTGGTAAAATATGGAACTCTCTCCCAAATAACATCACGTTTGCAACTTCTCTAAGTCAATTCAAAAATAGTCTAAAACTCCACTTCAAGTCACACTGGCTATGTCCTTGTTCAAACCCAGACTAGCTCTGTGCCATTAACTAAAACATAAACAACTAGCTAAGATAAGTACTTTGTATACTGTGATAAAGAAATATGTATCCTGTCTAACTCTGTCATTATACTGCCTACCGTCCTTGCTAATATGTTATTAATGTTACATTTGTAGTAATCTCAGAAATAGTAATGGCAGTCTTGTACTTGTATGTAAATAGCCTATGTTTTTGTTAAGTTCTTTCAGCTCTTTTACTGTACCTAATTATCAATGTAACTCTGTTGGAGCTTTTCTCCCCGGGCCTCCGCTGAAAAAGGACATGTATCCAGTCGGACCATCCCGGTTAACAAATGTAAAATAATAATAAATAAATTAAATAATAAATAAATAATAATGGATCCCTGTGGGACACCAGTGGGGGTGGGCAAGAAGGAAGAGATGGAGTTTTTCCATTTGACAGCTTGAGTTCTGTCTGATAGATAACTGGAGAACCAGGATGGGGTTTTTTAGGGGAGATGTAAAGATTTGTGAGATGACAGAGCAGATGGTTCTCCTAATGCTGTTTAGCTCCAGCCTCCCAACCATAGCTGGGACACTATCAAATGCCTTGGACAGATCAAGAAGAACAGTAGAAACTAGCTGTCCTGAATCACGGGCTTGGTTGACAGTGTCTAAGAATGAAATTAGGGTGGTTATGTTGCTGTGGCCAGGGCGGAAGCCATGCTGAGTAGGTGTGAGGAGATTGTTTTGGGTTAGGAATGGCGTAAGTTGGAGGTTGCACTTTTCAAGGATTTTAGAAACCGGGGATAGTAAGGCAGTAGGGCGGAAATTTGAGATGTTGGTATTTTTTCCTCCCTTATGGAGTGGGAGAATGAAGGCCGAGCGCCCGAGTTTAGGGACATATGATTCTTTTATTGATCTTTTTATAATGATATTGATTGGGAGAGCAATGCCATCTGCGGCATGTTTTAGATAGGATGAGGGAATGTTGTCGGGTGCATTAGAGCAGGGCTTAAGTTTAGATAGGAGTTTATGAGAGTTGTGGAGACTGATTTAAGCTCAAATAGAAGAGGAATGTGAGGGAAGAAATGGTTTTGATGAAAAAGGAATTGAATTCAGAACCTAGTTGATGGTCAGTTTTACTTGGGTTGGGACATGGATTAGTTTTTGAGCCTGGATGGAGAAGTGAGTTTATTGTCTTCCAGAATTGTTTTGGATTATTAGACTGGAGCTTAGTGTAGTAGTTTTTTTGTCCTTGTTGATTAGCTTTTTTGAGAGGTTACCGAGCTGTTTATATTGAAGCAAGGTATTGGGTAAATTGTTTTTTTGGTGAAGTTTCCACAGTTTGTCCCTTTGGTGCATTATTTGTTTGCTTCCTTTGGAGAGCCAGGGAACTGTTAGTTTTGATTATTTTATTTCTAAGAGGGGCTATGGAGTTTAAAGTTTCAAGGAAGACAGAGTTGAAGTGGTCTATAGCTTTATCGAGGGGAAGGGTGTTGAGAATATGCCAGTTCATTTGTTTGAACATATTTGAGAAAGTAGTAGGGTTGAAGTTGCGAAGGTTGTGAGTAAGGATATATTGATGCAGGTGTGAAGAAGAGCTAGTGGAGCGACGAATGAAGGCTGGTAGGTGGTCACTAATGGTATCAGGAATTGTGCCAGATTTGGTTATTTTATTAGGGTTAGAGACTAGGATTCAGTCTAAGGTGGATCCAGGGGGGATTAATTTTGTTAGGTCGGATCATAGAGAGGATATGCTGAGTGCAATTGTTGGTAGGGAAGGCGAGGGGATGTTGTTTGTTCCAATCAATATTTACATCTCCTAAGATTTAATTCTCAAAGGTAAGATGTAATGTGATCCTATCTAGCCTACATTCTGTACAGATGGATTCGGAGCCGATCCTCTGCTCCGACTCTGCACGCTATACTATAGAACGAAGTCTCTTATTGGCTGAGCCACCTCATATCCCAGGATGCCCCACTACTGCTTCCCCAGATCTCGTTTGCCGCTTCTACAGCATAGACGTGGTCTCGGACTTGGCTGAGCTAAGTGCCTCTTAGTGATTATTTTTTCTGTCAGAATTTTCACTAAACTTACCCAAAAGCTGTTTTAACAGGTGTGACTGATTTTTTTTTTTCAAAGTTTGTGGTGAAATTGTGATGTTAAGTTGTCAATCTCGCCTTCATTCTTGCTTGATGGGTTCGGAGCCGATCCTCGGCTCCGACTCGGCACTTGCTAAGTTCGAGAGTCACTTTTACCAGCTTGAGGCAGCCCCATATCCCATGATTCAAGGCGGTAAGTACCCAGATCTCGTTTGCCACTTCGCTGATGAGGTCCTCCTTTTACCAGCTCCTGGTAAGTGTTTATTACTAAACTTTAGCCCCCAATCAGAAGATTTTCTCTTTTCCTTAGAATTCTATCTTTCTTAGATACATTGTGAGGCCTTTTTTGACCAACTTTATTTTTCCTTCTTTACCTTTTTAGTCAGGCCTTTATTCCCTCCCATCCCCCCTCTGTTAGGGTGTGTGTGTGTGTGAGAGTTTACTTCTCATACTTAACTTTACTTGTCTGATTCGGGACTGTGTGTGTACTGTTGTTTTGAAAGCACTATGTCTAAAGAACAGAGGGTCTCAGGCTTCAAGAAGTGTGACTCGTGCTGTCAGAAGATGTCTCTGACAGGCGGTCACACTTGTTTATACTGCCTGGGACCTCTCCACCTGCAGGACTCCTGCGCAGTTTGTCATTATTTTAGCCAGAGAGTCCTGCAGGAAAGGAGAAATAAACTTATTTTAAGGGGTCTCCTTAAACCGGAGGGCTCCCCGGCAAAATCGGCTCCGGGCAAGCCTTCTAGGACTACCAAGGTCCAGGCTTCAGTTTCTAAGCCTCCGGCCTTGGCTCCGACTCCTTCGGAGTCGAGATCGGCTCCGGCTGGAGCCGATCCTAACTTGGCTAAATCCTCGGCACCGATGGCTCTCGGTGCCGATACTGTTACTGTCACTTTGGTGTCAGCTCTGACTGGCTCCAACCACCATGTGGCTCAGGCTTCGGTGTCGGCGCCGACCGGCTCTGACACCATTGTTTCCTTGCCTGTATCGGCTCCGGCTGGAGCCGGTACATCTGGACCTACACTTGGAGCCGAAAAGTTAACTGCTCCGTCTGGATCCGTGGGGTCTTCGGCTCCGATGGTTCCTTCGAGGAAGAGGTCCTGGCCTCCCTCTTTGGAACCGATACTGTCAGCTCCGGCCTCACCTCTTCTTTCGGAGCGGAGCCATCGGAGCCGATCATCTAGGTCTTCGAGGTTGTCAGACCATGATTTAGAGAGAGTGGTAAGCAGATTGTTAAAATCACAGGCACTAGCCCAAATGCTTCATAGTCAGTCTCAACAGACGACTATTAGTCCACACCCTCTTCAAATTCCTCCTTCGACTCTACCCCAGAGTTTGGAGCTGGAGTCTACAGGAATAGTTACTGCTATGGCTGAGGGCCAGATACCCCCCCCCCTTCTGCGCCTTCAGCATCTACTCTTATCTCCTCCTCGAGACCTTCCTTGGAGGGATTCGTGGCGGGCTTTCCTGGTCTGCTCCGAGGGGTGAGGGGCATCGGACCCTTGTCCGACCCGCTCTTCCCCTTGGAGCTTCGGCCTGGTGAGCTCGGCTCCGACATCTTCCTCGGAGCCTTCCCTTCGGTGGGCCGGAGTCCCAGTTTCTTCGGAACGGGTTCTCTCGGATCTCCCTGGGCGGGGAGCCTTCGAGGTGATGAGGAGTGTGCTGGCCCCTGGGCTCAGTCAGCAGTCTATTCCTTTAGCTCCTCCCTCTACGGTGCCTGTTGATATCTCTTCCCGCTCTCTTGCTCCCGGACCGAGAGATCCACCGCCTCAGGTTTTCCCACTGGGAGGAACCCCCTCTTCCGAGGATTCTCCTGATCAGTCAGGAGATCCTCCGCGCAAGAGGACTTGTAAGAGGAAGCACCCAGACTCCCCTGAGTCTATTACTTCGGATACCGACTTAGATGAGTCGGAGGGGTCCCCAAGATCCCCCTCTGAGGATGTCTCCTTTTCAGACGTCCTAGAACTCCTGAAACAGAGGGGAAACTGGCCCACCATAAATCCCTCCGATGATGAGTCGGTATACCTAGAGGCGTTTGGTTCTCGACCCTCCACCTCCTGGGTGTCTCCGTCTTTTGACCCCCTCATGCAGGTAATCGCTCGAAAGGCTTGGGCTTCTCCTGACTCCGTAGAGCCAGTTCCCAGGAGGCCTTCTAAATTTATTACAGCCCCTTCGAACAGCAATTCCTTACAAAGGTGTCTCTGTTGATGCCATGGTGGTGGCGGCCACCTAAAAAGGAACTTGCAGATCCTTCCGTACCAGTCCATCCTCCTAACAAGGATTCCAGGACCATGGACAGGTATGGTAAGCGGATGTTTTCCTCAGCGACCTTTGCCATGCGTTCGCTGAACTATTTGTGTCACTTCACCAGACTCCAAAGGGACATCTTTAAGGAACTAGGTGAAGTAGTACAGGATCCTACAGCTCCGGGGGCACAAGACAAGATTGCTTCTCTGCTAGGAATCCTTAACTCCGTAACCAACTCCTCCATGCGGCTAATTTCGTATGCAGCAGATGGAGCGAGTAGAGCCGCAGGCACAGGAGTGGCTCTGAGACGTCAATCCTGGATGCGGCTCTGTAATTTTGCTGATCCCTTCAAGGCGTCCTTCACAAACTCTCCCTTTGATGGGTCAACTTTGTTTGGTCCTCAAGTGAAGGATGCATTGACCAGGTGTGAGCAGGACGGCAAGACTCTTTCTGCCGTAGGGGTCCGTTTTTCCACCCCTTCTAGACCTTACTCCAAAGGACAGAAGGGTGGAAAGATGTGGTTCCGCAAATCCCAAGGAGTCACGCCGGATACACGTGGTCAGTTTACCCCTAGAGGCAGAGGGGTAATAACAGACGCCCTAGAGGCAGAGGGGGTCCACAAAACCAGGGAAGCAGAGAGTCTCTCTCTGACAAGCCCTTCCAGCATCCCTGAGGTGTTGCCCGACTGTCAATCCTTCGAGGCAGTCGGGGGAAGATTATCGCTGTACCCACAAGCCTGGCTTTCCCTCTCACAAGACAGATGGGTACAGTCGATCATATCCGAGGGTTACAAAATTCCTTTCGAGGAAAGTCCCTTCAATCACAAAAATTCCCTTCCAGATGTGCCACCCGGTCTAAGGGAAATCGCAAAGTTAGAAGTATCAAAGCTTCTACACAAAAGGGCCATTCAGCCAGTTACAACAGACCATTCAGAGCCGGAATCTACTCAAGGTTCTTTTGGTCCCCAAAAGACGGAGATTGGAGACCAATATTGGATCTCAGCAGACTCAACAAGTCTGTGAAAAGGCAGATTCGAATGGTCACACTTCAATCAATTTTGCCCTTCCTGGGCAAAGACAACTGGATGTGCTCAATAGACCTTCAGGATGCGTACTATCACATAAAAATTCACAGACGCTCCAGAAGGTTTCTCTGCTTTCGGCTGGGGTCCAGTCATTTTCAATTCAGAGCCCTGCCCTTTGGTCTCACTACAGCCCCCAGAGTGTTCACCAAATGTATGGCAGTGGTCACGGCTCACCTGAGATGTCAAGGATTCCAGGTGTTTCCGTATCTCGACGACTGGCTCCTTTCAGCCACCACCAGGCATAAACTTCCCCAAGCCAGGGATTACACCCTAAATCTCTGCACTCAGTTAGGAATTTCGATCAACTATGAAAAATCCTCCTTGTTGCCCTGCCAGTCTATTACTTTCATAGGTGCAAATTTAGACACTGTTCGGATGTCCGCAACCCTCACAGACCAAAGAATTTCAGATATCCAAAGTCACGTGCGGATCATCCTTGCCAGCAAAAAGGTACAAGCCAAACTGGTCCTGAAAGTGTTGGGCCTCATGGCAGCGGCCATTACCCTTCTTCCCTTGGCCCGCTTCTACATGCGTCTTCTTCAATGGATGTTGTTCACCCAGTGGTCTTACCAACAACTTCCCATGCGTCACCAAATCCTGGTGACACAAGCTTGCAAAAACCACCTATCCTGGTGGATTTCTTCTCCCCAGATTCATCAGGGCAGACCCTTTGTATCCCTGGCCCTGGTAGCCACAGTCACTACGGATGCCTCCCTGATCGGGTGGGGGGGGTCATTATCAGGGCAGGATGGTTCATGGGACGTGGCAACCGTTCGAATACCACCTGCACATAAATGTCCTAGAGATGAGCAGTGCTTTTAACGTTGCAAGCCCTCAACGACTTTCTTCCCTTGGGAACAATTGCAGTTCACACGGACAACATGTCTGTAGTATGGTATATCAACAAACAGGGCGGAACCAAGTCCTACCCCTTGTGTCGAGAAGCTCTCAGACTTTGGCAATGGGCGATCTCCTCTCATCGGTTTCTGGTAGCAACGCATATCCCTGGGAAAACCAACATTTTAGCGGACAGATTGAGCAGAGCTATTCTCATGCCTCACGAGTGGTCTCTCAAACAATCTATAGTGGAGGAGATTTTTCTAGAATGGGGCCGCCCATGTTGCGATCTTTTTGCTACTTCCCAAAACAGCAAATGCCCAGACTTCTACTCTCTCTTCCCACTGCCAGGCCATCCCCCCAGAGATGCTCTTACCCAGGATTGGCCCCAGGGACTTCTTTGTCTTTCCTCCCTTTCCATTGATTCCACAAGTACTCCAGAAAGCCACCGTTTTGAGAGCCAAAATGATTCTCATTGCCCCCTATTGGCCTCGACAAATTTGGTTTCCGTTCCTCCATCGTCACCTATTGGTGCAGCCGTGGCATCTGGACCCAGTGCCAGACCTTCTGATCCACCAATCGGGTCATCTGCATCGGTTTATTCCTTCTCTCAACCTCACAGCTTGGTTGCTCCACTTCCTTCCTTAGCCAGTCTTCCTATGATCTCTACCCCGGTTAGGGATATCATAGTGGTTTCTCTTAAATCCTCTACTAGAAGGATTTATACCAGCAAGTGGAAACGCTTCTCTTGTTGGGCAAAATCAAAGAATATAGATCCCTTTACTGCCCCTGTTCATGCAGTTTTGGATTTTTTAGCGGAAATCTTTCACTCATCTTCCACGGTTAAAGTTCAGTTGGCTGCTATCTCGAACTTTCATGTCGGGTTTGCAGATCACAACATTATGTCCCACAGGCTTTGTAGAGCCTTTCTAAAAGGGATTTTTCTCCTTAAACCTCCTGTCAGGAGTCCTCCTCAATGGGACCTAAATCTAGTGCTGACATCCTTAATTCTTCCTCCCTTTGAGCCAGCTGTTTCATGTTCACTGAAGTTTTTCATGGAAAACACTCTTCCTTGTCGCTATTACCTCAGCCAGGAGAGTGTCAGAACTTCATGCTCTTTCTGTTCGTCCCCCTTATTTGGTCTTCCACAAGGACAGGGTATCCTTGAGAACTAATCCATCCTTTTTGCCTAAGGTGGCTTCGAAAACTAATTTGATGTTCACCGCCAACTCAGATATTATTTGGACAGAACAAAACAATTCAGGAAATCCGATCAGCTCTTTCTTTCTTATGCTGTAAATAAGAAAGGCCTTCCTGTTTCCAAAGTGACCTTATCTAGATGGCTTTCTTCCACCATCTCTGAAATCTATCAGCTCCGGGGCAAACAGCTGTGCTCAAAACCAAAAGCGCATTCCACCAGAAGTTTAGCCACTTCCACAGCCTTTCAGGCT
Source organism: Protopterus annectens (assembly GCF_019279795.1). Lineage (NCBI taxonomy): Eukaryota > Metazoa > Chordata > Ceratodontiformes > Protopteridae > Protopterus > Protopterus annectens. The sequence continues at coordinate 535,988,420 of NC_056727.1, read as the reverse complement.
AGACTCCCTTTAGACACTATTTGTGCAGCAGCCACTTGGGCCACTCCTCATACCTTTGTTTCTCATTACAAATTGGATTTGGCCTCCAGGGATAGAGCCAGTTTTGGTTCTACGGTTCTCAAGAGTCTGTTCCATTGAGCCACCCAGGATAGAGGTGCTAGGGACGCGGTCCCATCAAGCAAGAATGAAGGCGAGATTGACAACTTAACATTGAGAAGTTATGTACTTAACATAACGTTCCATGTTAGAGGTCTTCTCTCGCCTTCTTTCTTGCGACCCTCCCTCCTACCCCCTTGCCTGGACAGACCTTGTTCTCCTTTGTTTGGAAGATTGCTTCTTTAGGCACCAGTTAGTTACCTGGTTCCCATTACAGCCCTTCCTTTAGGCTAATTGCTTTCTTTCCTCAGTGGAAAGTTTTTTGTGCTAGGTGTGTTTCCCTATAGGTACAAACGAGATCTGGGTACTTACCGCCTTGCATCATGGGATATGGGGCTGCCTCGAGCTGGTAAAAGTGACTCTCGAGCTTAGCAAGTGCCGAGTCAGAGCCGAGGATCGGCTCTGAACCCATCAAGCAAGAAAGAAGGCGAGAGAAGACAACTAACATGGAACGTTATGGTAAGTACATAACTTCTCATTTTATTCGACGGTAAAGGTTCCCGTTTAAGTTAGAGGGGCCTTTGCCTAGCCCACGCGCCTTAGTTAGAGCTGTTTAACAGCTACTCTTTGTGTGATTGTGCAGTTTAGAATTTTTTGTGGTAAATTGTATTTTTTTCTTGGTGGTAAGTGATCCCGTTTGACTTAGAGGGACCTTGCCCTCGTCTACGTGTTATTTTTCTCTGACGTTTTTTCTCTTTAAAGTTTAATTGAAGTAGGTAGCCATGTCTAAAGAACATAGGCCATCAGGATTCAAGAAATGTTCAAAATGCAGCTATAAAATGTCCATTACGGACGACCATTTGTTGTGTATACTGTTTGGGGCCGAAGCACCTACAGGAATCCTGTAGCGTTTGCCACGCTTTTTCCTCTCGCGTGCTCCAAGAGAGGAAAAATAAGTTGATTTTGAAAGGGCTTATTACCCTTTCCTTTGAGGAAGCCCTATCTTCTTCTTCTTCCCTGTCGAGGAAGAAAAAATCTTCGGCTCCGACCAGCCCGTCGGATCCGGCAGCAAAAAAGTCAAGGCAGGCTTCTCCGTCGGCTCCATGGACTTCAGAGCCAAGGGCGGAACGGTCTGCCTCGATGTCTCCAGCCTCGACTCCTCTGGCTTCGGAGCCGAGTGCTCGGGCGTCGAGAGGCGAGTCACCTCCATCGGCTCCACTGCCTTCGGAGATGATGCAGGTTGCCCGCTCAGACTCTTCCCCTTCGGTGCCGAAGTCCACATCGGCTCCGAGGGAAATTGCTGTAGTGGTGGAATCTCCCTCGGCGCTGATACTTCTCGAAATCATTCTGAGCCGGTCCCCCAGTCTTTCGGAGCCGGCGGAGAAGTAGACTCGGACCCGGTCGGTCTCTTCTCTGTCATCGAGGATGTCCGATTCGGATGTAGACAGGGTGCTTCAAAGGCTTTTTCAGTCTCCGGTCTTTCAAAAGTTGGTCTCTGCTCCAACCCAGTCGGCTCCGGAGCCGATTTCCCACCCTGCCATCTCGTTTCCTCCTCCAACAGCGTCAGCGCCGTTGGAGTCGGTGTTGGTGGAGCCGGTGGAAGTTGTCAGGTCGGCTCCGACCCTAACTCCAACCCCGCCCTTTGGGTCGGTGTTCGGTACGCGGACCTCCTCTGTCGGCCCCGGGGGGGACGTTTCGGGACCGATTCTTTCGGTTCCGAGCCTTCCTCTCGGTGCGTCGGCAGCGGGAGTTCCGACTGCTGTTGTGGCCTTGGGGGTTGAACCTTCACAGGACTCTGGGGGTCCCGCCTTCAGGGCCATGAGGAGTGCCTTGGCCAAATCCTCTCTAGCCACTTCTACCATCTCACCACCACCTTCCCTTGGCACGGAGACTGGTTCCTTTGTAATCCCCCTGTTTCACGACAGCGGAGCCCTCGGGCCTGAGGTTACCCCCATCGGGGGTTCCCTTCTTCCTGGAGGTCCCTCCGAAGCGTCTTCGGAGGAACCCCCGAGGAAGAAACAGTGCAAGAGGAAGCACGTCGACTCCCCTGATGAGTCTCTCACCTCGGATACCGACCTCGATGATGCGGAAGGGTCCCCCCAAGTCGTCCTCGGATGATGTATCCTTTGCGGACATCTTGGAAATCCTTGAGGAACAAGGCGACTGGCAGTCCAAACCCCCTTCTGCTGAGGAGTCGGTGTTCCTCAAGGCCTTTGGGGGCTCAGCCCTCCACCTCCTGGGTGTCTCCGCCCTTCGATGAGTTCCTGGATTTGATCTCTCGAAGGGTGTGGGAACATCCGGACTCTGTTAAACCGGTGCCAGCTCGCCCCAATAAATTTCTTTCTGCACCCCCGGATAAGGACTTCCTTACCAAAGGTGTGGCTGTAGATGCCTTGGTGGTGGCATCTGCTACCCAACAAGATGTGGCAGAGGCTTCAACGTCCGTCCATCCTCCTAATAAGGAGTCTAGGAGCATGGATCGGTACGGGAAGCGCACCCTTGCTTCAGCAACCTTTACATTAAGGTCTCTGAACTACCTGACGCATTTTACGAGACTGCAGAGGGATCTGGTCAAGGAGCTTTCGGATACCCTCTCTGGTAACTTACCTGAGCAGTTAGCCCAGACGGTTAACTCCCAGTTGGCTACCCTGTCCTCCCTATCCAACTCGTCCATGAGGCTCATTTCGTATGCAGCCGGAGCGAGCGAGCGGGCACAGGTGTTGCTCAATGGAGACAAGCCTGGCTACGCCTGTGTCACTTTGCGGAGGCCTTTAAGTCTTCCTTTGCCGACGCCCCCTTCGATGGGTCCTCCCTTTTTGGACCCAAGGTAAAGGACACTTTGACTCGCTGCGAGCAGGAGGGTAAGACTTTAACTGCCGTAGGGGCCCAGTTTTCCACTCCCTTCAGACCTTATCCCAAGGCTCGAAGAGGAGGGAAAATGTGGTTCCGTAAGTCTCAAAAGCCTTACTCATCGCAGCAGAGCGATTCCCCTTCTAGAGGCAGAGGAAGGGGAAATTTTTCAGGGAGACACTGTCCCAGACTTTCGTGGCTCCTCCTCCTTCCAGCATCCCTGAAGGAGTGCCCGACTGTGCAGCTCCGGAGCCAGTCGGGGGTCGTTTTTCGAGGCACCTAAAGGCCTGGGAGAGTATCACTCAGGACCAATGGGTGCTCCGAATCATCACCGGAGGTTACACCATTCCCTTCTCTCAACCCCCCCCACCATCCCAAAGAATCCCGGACCCACCACCCAGTCAACGGGATATGGCAGCCATCGAAATTTCAAAACTGCTTCAAAAAGGAGTCATCCAACCTGTCCCTGCAGATCAGGCCGGATCAGGGACTTACTCGAGATTCTTTTTGGTACCAAAAAAGACCAGGGACTTGAGGCCCATTTTGGATCTCAGCAAGTTAAACCGATCAGTGAAAAAGTCCAAATTCCGGATGGTCACCTTGCAAACCATTCTCCCGCTTCTGGAGAAGGGTGTTTGGATGTGCTCCATAGATCTCAAAGACGCCTATTATCACATTCTGGTAGATCAGGCTTCGAGGAGACACTTGCGCTTCAGCCTAGGGGACAGTCATTTCCAGTTCCGTGCACTGCCCTTTGGTCTCACCACAGCCCCCAGGGTGTTCACCAAATGTTTGGCAGTGGTGACTGCTCACCTGAGAAGTCTAGGATTCCAGGTGCTTCATACCTAGACGACTGGCTCCTAACTGCCACCTCAAGGCATCTACTCTTAAAAACTCTAGCAGCTACTATCTCCCTAGGCAGCTCCTTTGGAATCCCCTTCAATTGGACAAAATCCGTATTGCTGCCATCACCGCGTATTCTGTTTATTGGTGCAGAAATAGACTCAAGGCAGATGCGAGTCTATCTTCCTGCGGAAAGGATAGCAACATTGCAGTCTCAGGTTCGGGCGTTACTCCTCAGACGTCGCGCTCCAGCGAGAATGGTCCTGCAGCTGTTGGGTTCCATGTCAGCCACCATTCTTCTCGTCCCCTTGGCAAGGTTACATATGAGGATACTCCAGTGGCTCCTCTTAGTCCAGTGGTCTTATCAAGACCTCCCCTCAGTCACCACATATTGGTCACAGAGACGTGCAAACAGGATCTTCGTTGGTGGCTTCTTTCCTCCAACCTGGATCAGGGGTGACCCTTCGTTCCCCCATCCCCCTCGGCCACGTTGACTACGGACGCCTCCCAGACAGGGTGGGGGGGGGCATTATCTGGACAGGTCGGTCCAAGGCACGTGGCACTCCGACGAGAATCTTCTCCACATCAATATCCTGGAAATGAGGGCGGTGCTTCTAACGTTGCAAGCACTGCACGATCACCTCCCCCAGGGGACGATTGCCATTCAGTCCGACAACATGTCGGTAGTCTGGTACTTGAACAAGCAAGGAGGGACCAGGTCTTACCCCCTTTGCAGAGAGGCCATGAAGGTATGGGATTGGGCGATTGCTACCAAATGCTTTCTAGTGGCAACACACGTTCTGGGGACATCCAATGTGATAGCCGACAGACTGAGCAGGACTATTCTCTCCCCGCACGAATGGTCCTTGAGTCACAGTGGTAACAGATTTTCACGAGATGGGGAGTTCCGTGTTGCGATCTTTTCGCAACTCCCCTCAACGCAAAATGCCAGCAATTCTTCTCTCTCATTCCAGTTCTGGGGGAGACCCCCAGGGATGCTCTAGTCCAAGCTTGGCCAACCGGTCTGCTGTACGCCTTTCCACCGGTTCCCCTTCTCCCCAAGGTGATTCAGAAGGCGATTCGCTTGGGAAGCAAAATGATTCTAATCGCCCCATACTGGCCTCGTCAAGTGTGGTTCCCCTTTCTTCGCAAGTATGCATTGGACGGTCCCTGGTTCCTGGACCAAGTTCCGGACCTCCTGACGCATCAGTCAGGACAGCTCCATCAGTCCCTCCATTCATTGAAGCTAGCAGCTTGGCTACTCCTCTTCCGACCATAGTTAGGAGCCATTCTTTCAACCCTGAGGTCGTGCATATTTTGTCCTCAGTCCACAAGACTTCTACTAAAAAGATGTATAGCAGTAAATGGAAGAGGTTTGTCATTTGGGCCCAACTCCGAGGATTAGACCCTATGACAGCTTCTGTCAGAGGTTCTGAAGTTTTTAACTTCCCTGTTCAACCAGGGTTGTTTGGTGTCTACCATCAAAGTTCAATTGGCGGCTATTTCCAATTTTCATGAGAACATAGAACCACCTTTAATGAGCAATAAGTTGTGCAAAGCTTTTGTTAAAGGAGCTTGGCTTCTTAGGCCCCCCTATATCGCATCCTGCACCACCGTGGGACCTTAACGTAGTGTTAGGCGCATTAACCGCACCTCCCTTTGAGCCAGCAGCAACCTGTGACTTAATTTCTTTCTTGGAAGACTGCCCTTCTAGTTGCTATCACATCAGCCAGGCGAGTTTCAGAACTTCAAGCCTTATGTGTCAATCCACCATACCTGATATTTCACAAGGATAGAGTTTCTCTTAGACCAAACCCATCCTTTATACCGAAGGTTTGTTCTAATTTTTGTTTGCAACAATCCCTGGAATTACCGTTTTTTTTCCCTAAGTATACAAACAGAGCTGAGTATACTTTTCACACCTTAGATGTGCACAGACAACTACGTTTCTATTTGGATAGGACACACCAAGCACGAAAATCGGATCAACTGTTTGTGTCCTTTTCGGACAATAAATTGGGCAAAGCCATCACGAAAGTCACTATTGCCAAGTGGATCAGAGACTGTATCAGTCATATTTATCGCATTTCAAATAAAGAGCTTACAATTCCTGTGAAAGCTCATTCTACCAGGGCTATGGCCACTTCGGCAGCCTTTCATTCCAAGCTCTCTCTCAATGACATCTGTGCAGCTGCTACGTGGTCTTCTCTACACACCTTTATTTCTCACTACAAATTGGATGTGGCATCTAGGGGTCAAGCTTCCTTCGGTTCCACGGTTCTCCGGACCGTTTTCCAGTGAGCCACCCAGGAATTGGGTGCTAGGGACGCTGTCCCATCTGTACAGAATGTAGGCGAGATAGGATCACATTACATCTTTTAGTTATGTACTTACCATAACTTTAGATGTATGGGATCCATCTCGCCTACATTCCTAATAACCCACCCTCCTTCCCCCTGCCTTGGAGGCCAGAAGAGACCGGACGGTCCAAATACAACTATTTCCTCTCTTGAAACACCTGGCAATCTTATAACACTCTATGTGTGTGTGCATGAGTGCGGACAAACAAGATCTGGGGAAGCAGTAGTGGGGCATCCTGGGATATGAGGTGGCTCCGCCAATAAGAGACTTCGTTCTATAGTATAGCGTGCCGAGTCGGAGCCGAGGATCGGCTCCGAACCCATCTGTACAGAATGTAGGCGAGATGGATCCCATACATCTAAAGTTATGGTAAGTACATAACTAAAAGTTTTGTGGAAGCCCATAGGAGAATTTCTTCAAGTATTGATATATTACCAGGAGGGATGTAGAGGGCAATGAAGCAAATGTTTTTGTGCTTGTTTAGTTTTAGTAGTCCAGCGGTTAGTTCAGTGTTCTTGAATTGGGGGATAGGAATTTGGAGGGGTACTACGGAGAGCAGATTAGAATGGGCCAAGGCGGTGCCACCACCTGTTTTACTTGCACGGTCATTTCTGAGAATATGAAATGCAGGGGTCAGAATTTCTGAATCAGAGATGGAGGGTTTGAGCCAGGTTTCAGAGATGGCTAGGATGTCAGGTTGGTTATGCTTAACCAGGTGTGGAATTGGTGAGATTTATTGCTGAGACTCTGGGTGTTTATTGTGAAGATCTTTAAGGTATTATCAGAGGTGGGAGTAATTATGGGGTTGGAGGAGTTGTTACAGGTTAAGGGACCAGGGTTGGGGTGGATGTCACCAGCTAGGAATAGTTTGTTAAAGGAGACATCCTTTAGCCGTTTTGGCTTGTAAGGAGTAGGTTTGGGAAGATTATAGATTGGAGTTGGTGACACTATTTTGGCTTTGGTGGAGAAGATTTTAGGATGGAAAAGGTGCAGAGGGTTGGATTGAATGAGGGAAGGGATGATGAAGTGGAAATGAGAGTGAGGATACAGGGGAGAAAGTTTAGAGGTTGTCGTTGGTAGAATTGGTCAGGCAAGGGAGGTATAAGAAGTGGCTTGGTATAAGGCAATTAGTAGCAGAAGTAGGAGATAGGCAGTATGGAGGATTTGATGTTGTAAGGAGAACATGTCAGAGAGGAGAGAGAGAAGTATGGATTATAATGGAAACAGAGTGTTATGACTGGGGCTAATGTGTTGCAAAATAATAGAGGTATTATGGGAAGTAAGGGAGTGTGTAATAGTTTGGAGTTGTATTGGAATTAGAGAAGAGAGGGGAAAGTATAAGGGAGTGGTGCAACTGTAGGAGTGCATGTGGGAGGGTTATGTGAGGGAAGGGTAATGAGAGGATGAGGATCGGCTGATTAAGCTGAGGGGGTGTGGTAAGGTGAGAATATAGGTAAGAGCACTGTGGGGTGGGTGGGAATTGGGGTAGGGTAGCGGAGTGAGCCTGCTGGGCGAACGGAGCGGGAAGAGCCAAATCCTGTGAGTGTAGCAGAAAAAAGTATCGGCAGAGTGTAGTTTACTAGGGAAAGCGGAAAGATTTGTACTACAAGTGTCAGGCAAGGTACAGTAGGTTAGCTTTTCAAGAGGGATTGTGCAAGTTGAAAGAAGATAATTTTACAGTTTAGTGATGTTAGATCTCATCCGCGGTGGTGGTGCGGTGGCGTTGTCGCCTCACAGTAAGACTCTGTCCGGTTCGATTCTCAGCTAGAGCGTCTTCTGCATGGAGACATGCGTGAATGGGCGTACCTTCGTTGAAGGTTGTGCGTCAGGCCTGGAAAGCCGGTACGTAAAAATAAACTGCCAATCATTAGCAGACCGGAGTTCCGCTGTGGCGACCACTAACCGGGTAAAGCCGAAAGACACAAGTGATAGATCTCAGCCAGCTTATTAGTGGAGAAACTAAGAACCAATTGGGAATGAACTGATAAACTGGGGGTTGTATGGGCAGAGACTGCCATCTAGTGGTGGAAAACATAATAAGTAACCGGGAAAGACCAAACCCGTAGTAGGTTTAAGTAAGTTCTGTGTTGGGGAGAGTTGGAAGTAAATTCAAGGTAGGGGAGAAATTAGAAGGGGGAAGGGGTAGACCGGTCTGCAGAGGGCTGCTGTAGCACACAAAAGGAGGTCAGACTCCTGGTTAAACAAAATAGCACAGCAAGTATGCAGTAATTAAGTTCCTTATTTTAAGCACATACGTTAGCTCAAATCCTGTAAGGGGGGTCTCCTTTAATGGCAGTTTCCAGTGTGCCAGGCAAGCAGTTGGGATTCAAGGTGTTTTCAGGAATTAGTCAGAGGTATTCCTTTGTACTTAAATGCAAGTACTGTAGGAGGAAGAGAGACAATACCAAAATTAGTTTAAATTGCAGGTGATGAAAAGAGAGAAAGGAAGGGAGAAAAGAGAGAAAGGAAGGGAGAAAGGGAGAGGAGTAGAAATGTGAAGGGCAGAATTGTGTAGCAGAGTGCAGTAGCTAGAGAATAGGTTAGAAAAACGGGTATGGATCGAGTCATTAGTGACGAGGAGAGAGGGAGATAGATAGCGGAGAGTAGTGGCAGCTAGAAGAAGGCAAGCAGCAGAAAGTAGTGGCAGCTAGGAGAGCAGCAGAAAGTAAGAGTAGAAAACAATATTTTGTAGGCAGTGAGACTTTTAATATGACAGACAGTTGCTCTGCTTTTGTTAAACAGTATCAAGATTTTAACAGCTTAATAAATGCTGGGGAAAAAATAGAAGGGGGTGGGTTGGCATGGCTAACAGACTTGTGTTACACTAACTTTGTAACAGATTATGCTGATTGTGAAGTGACCGCCCACTTAAACCTTTAATACTGATGTAAAGTGGTGACAAGTGGGGCTTTGCCAGAGCATAGTGGCACTTTGAGAGAAGTTGGAGTTTGTTTTGTCGGATGGAATCTTTCCTGTTCAAGGTCTTTTAATTTTACTTTGTCATAGCACTTGAATGGTGCTACAACATAGTTGCACTTGCTGTAAGCAATGTAAACACTCTGGACCTTTTGAAGTAAATGTAGTAACATATGCCCAGCTTGAGGGCTGTGACATTTTGTCAAACCTCCAAATCGTGGCTGAATGAAAATTAAATATGGCTTTATCAATCAAAGTTTGATATGTGAATTATGCTCTCTATGTCCTGCATGCCTTACTCTGTTTGGCTACAAATAGTGTCATACAATTACTGCTGTGTGCGCCTTACACTGTTTTAACAGTCCATCCACTTTTTCATTCCAATTAATGTATGCAGTGCCACCTCTTAAAAAATGCTACCTCTCTACCCATTGGCTGACCTTATTTAACCAGTTTGTTCTTGTAGCCAGTCTACTCTGCTTGTTTTAATGGACTTGAAGGTTAAAGTATATAGATGTTCCACAGTAATCAGAAGGTTACGTATTTTTCATGTGGTGCTGCAGATAAAATTGGACTATTTTTAGTTTATTACCGTGGCTTCTCTAAAACTCCCTTCCCTGTCAGTTGAACTCAGTGTTGCATTCATAAGCATTACTCTGCTTTGCTTCTTATGGCATAACTTTGGTGTGATTGTAATCCCAGGTTGCGATCCATCTCAACACAGATCAAAGTGCATACAGAATGTCACCCTCAGGGTACCCAAATAAATATTTAGGGGCAGCAGATGAAGCACTGAAAAAGGATTAAAAATGAAGCACTTAGTGATATGTAAGAAAGTTCTCTGTGATATCTTTGGTAATATTTAGGGCAAATGTTGCATGTATTAAAACAGTTTGACAGCTAAAACTTCATATTCCCAAGAACATTCACCCTTCCCGTAATGCATCTATTGCAGCACTGACCTTGACTTGAAGAAAGACAACGTAGAAGAGAATTCTAGGTGATCTGGATCTGGTTTGAGGAGATCCATTGTTCTCTGCAGTAAGACTAAGCTGTTGAGAAGCTCACCAACTGAAACTTTCAGGCTGCATACCTCCTTAAAAAATGGTGCCCTCCAAAATATATTTCTTTCCAGATCTCTGTTGCTAGATGTTAAAGCAGATGTTCATCGTGTTTCACTGTTGCAGTCATTACACTTGGGTTATCCTGCTGGCAGGCTACCCGCAGTCTGCCTGAATTCCAAAGTCCTGGTCCGGGGTCGGTTGCTGTCGCCTCTTCCCTGATGTCAGTGCGTCAGGGGTATAAAAGATGCAGCCGACGCCATTTTCTTCAGTCTTTCTTGCCATGTGGTGCTCGAAAACAAAAGCGGTTCGCAAGTGCCGGTCGGCCAACTCCTGAGATTTTCGAAATTGAATTTCAGATCCGAAGTCTTCAATAAAGCTAAGTACCCCGTTGGGGAAACTTTTTCTTGCTCCAGACCGATGTCAGTAAACGTTAACAATTGTATTTCTTGTGGGAAGCAAATACCTCATAAGGATTTTCATTCTTACTGTATTTCTTGCCTAGGCCCTGACCACGACGTTGCTAGTTGTCGGTTTTGTGCTAGATTTAACCAACGCACTATTAAGCGTCTGTTCGATTTTGCTTTCCATTACTTTGGCCGAAGGTTTAACTATATAATACCGTCAGAACAGCTGATGACCGGAGTTCATAAAAAGCGCAAGGAAAAAAGAAAAGGACAGGCATCCGAGGTCCAAAACAGACGACAAAGCCTCTTCTAGGCCAGTCACCGGTTCTCAGTGAAGGGCTTTTGCAGCCCCTGACACCCCATACCTCAGAGCCACAGGCTGCTTCAGACTCCCACGTGGAGACAAGTATTGGACCTATGGAAACTATTCTCTCAGATGGGTCCGGAGCCGCTGAGCAGGCTTCGGCTTCTGAGGGTGTTTTCAGACCTACACAGTTTTCTATCAAGACCACTTCAGCAACCAAGGCAAAGTCTAAAACACCTTTAAAGACAAAGAAACAAGTACAGCATTCTCCTGGACAGTCATCCATGCCTAAGAAACAGATGCTTAAAATAGCCGAGGACCTAATTACTTTGATCAGGGGTTCCCATCCCCCTCCTGATAAAAGGCCTAGGCAAGACACTGACTGATTACTCTGACTAGGTTTCTATTTCATCTGATTCCTCTTCAGAACAGGGATATTCTCTTCTTCCCTATGAGGACTCTGATGCTGAAGAATCTAAGAATCTATCCCTTCAGCCTCTCCTCCTGAGGACTATTCTTTTGGGGAAACCCTGCACACCATGAGGGAGCATTTCCACTGGGAGAGCCAAGATTATTCAGAATCCAAGAAAAAGGCTCAGAGACTTTCTTTTATTGCCTCAACACAGACCTCTTGCAATTCCTCCTGTGCTAGACATTGTAGATGTGTTTTCTCAGTCCAATCTGTCTCCTGATTCTTTACCCCCTGCACCAGTTAAGCCAGATAGGTACTACAGAGTTCCAGATTCACATAAATGTCTTTATAAAAACCCTGCTGCTGACCCAGAAACTATATCTCTGGGTCCCAAAGGGGGTCAAGGCCTCCACTGCAAAAAAGCCTGTTCCCTCCGATAGGGATTCTAGAGCACTGGACAGATGGGGGGGGGGGAGTTTACACCTCTGCTACTTTAGCTATAAGGGCTTTAAACTGCCAGTTTCACATGCTTAAATATCAGCAATACCTAATGTCTCTGCTAAAACAGAAAATGCTGACAAACTCTGAATGTTCTGAAAACAAGGAAATGCAGGATTTATTGCATGCAGCTGAACAAGTGGGAAAGCATACTTTACAATGTGGTTTTGATTCACTAAAGGCTTCTTGCAGGACCGCAGTTACAGGCTCTGTTATTCGAAGGCATGCTTGGTTAAAGGAACAAAGTCTGCCCGATCATGTTAAAGCAAAATGATTGGATGCTCCATTACAGCATGATACTTTGTTTGGTGTTAAGGCAGAAGAGGTGTTAAAGAAAATGGAGGATAAAGCTAAATCAATGCAGACAGTAAAGGATTTCTTACAGGTTCAGCCACCCAGATTTAGTAGAAACTGGCCTTCTAAGAATTGGTCCTTTCCAGTGTCAGGCCACATAGAGACCGATACAGATGCCCTAGAGGCAGATCTCAGCCCCAAGGCTCATACAGGCCTAAGCAATGGGGTGCTTCAGCCTCCAAAGGCGGAGAAGACAAATCACAACCATATAGGAAACTGTCCCAATGACTTCCCACTACCAATGCCAAGCACTTACCTTTTGGCAGCACCCTTAGGGGGAAAACTAGCACTTTTCTCACAAAATTGGCACATGATCACCCAGGACAAATGGGTACTGAATATTGTTTCTCAGGGCTACAGGTTCCACTTTCACACCCTCCCAAGGGCAAAAGGTATACCAGACCTGCAACACAATTAATGGGCAGAGGCACAAAAGCAAATTTCATCTCTCATGGACATGAGGGCTATTCAAAGAGTACCACAGCAAAAGCAGGGGCAAGGATTTTACTCAAGATTTTTCTTGGTACCCAGAAAGGACAAAGCCTGGAGACCAATACTGGACCTGTCTACTCTAAATACTTTTCTGGATGTTCCAAAATTCAAAATGTTGACACTGCAGCAACTTCTGCCCATGCTGGGCAAGAAGGTTTGGCTCTTAACTTTGGACCTCAGAGGCATACCTGCATGTCCCAATCAGACAATCTTGCAGAAGATAACTCAGATTCATAGTTGGCTCAATGCATTACCAATTCTCTGCACTGCCCTTTGGCTTATCTACTGCGCCCAGGTTTTTCACAAAATGCCAGGCACCAGTAATTGCATTTTGCAGACAAGGAGGAATTCAAATATATCCCTACATTCTACTAAAGCATCTGGCGTTTGTAAAAAGATTACTAATTTGCCTAGGGTACACAGTAAACGAAAAGAAATCAAAACTAGTGCCCTCTCAAGAGATAATATTCCTGGGTGCAAGCTTAAATACAACTGCCCAGATGGCTTATCTCACGCCAAACAAAGGCAACTGACTCCCTACTTCCAAATGATGGCAACAAAAACCCAGTTACCTGCAAGAAAAATTCTGCAGGCTTTGGGCTTCATGGCATCCTGCATTTTGCTAATTCCATATGCAAGACTGCATATGAGGAAACGACAATGGTATCTAAAAAGTGTTTGGACTCAACATTGCCGCAGCCTGGAAACAATAATTACTCATTCCCTGCCTGCAACAGGAGATGTTAAGTTGTCTATCTCGCCTTCATTCTTGCTGGTTGGGTTCGGAGCCAATCTTCGGCTCCGACTCTGCCATCTTCTAAAGCTCGAGAGCTACATACTGGCTCGAGGCCTCCCCATATCCCATGATGCCTGGCGCTAGAAACCCAGATCTCATTTGCCGCTTCAGCTGCGAGGTTGCTCTACTGGCTCAGGTCGTATAAAACTTTTATATTGTCTTTTTCTGTCTTAAAACTACTTCAATTTAGCATAGAAATTATCGTTTGAATAGATCTTGGTAATCGTAGTGTGTTCGTGTCTGAATCCTTGTTTTTTCCTCAAACTCGTCATTTAGAGAGTTTCCCCTCCCCCCTTTCTCTTTTTCTCTTTTCTCTTAAGGTTTTCCGTTTAAGTTGGAGGATAACCTTTTTTTCTTCCCTTCTCCTTTAAATAAAAAAAAAAAAAAAAAAAAAGTTTTGCTATTCAGTATAGTTTTTGTAGTGTAGTGGTTCTGGTGACTGTAAGGTATTTTACTGTAGTTTTTTACCTTAACCTTTTTGTGTGTGTGTTTTTTCCTTGGGTTTTTCTTCTGTTAGGATGTCCAAGGATCCTAAGCCGTCCGGATTCAAGAAGTGTGACTCATGCTGTCAGAAAATGTCTCTGACAGATGGTCACACTTCTTGTGTTTATTGTCTGGGTGCCGTGCACCTGCAGGACTCTTGTTCGATTTGCCATGCGTTCAGTCCAAGAGTCCTGCAGGAGCGCAAGAACAAATTGATCTTGAGGGGTCTATGTAAATGCCAAGATTCACCGGCGAAGGCTCTGCCCGTGAAATCTTCTAGGGCACCTAAACCTTCGGCTCCCAGTTCGGAGCTGTCGTTGGGTGAAGCCACACTATCCATCTCTGCTCCGGCTGGAACCGATGTTCCTCCCTTCCAGTCGGCTCCGACACGTTCTTCGGAGCCGTCTGAGAGTCGAAAAAGGTCAAGGTCCCCTTCTTTGGAGTCTATACGTTTGGCTCCAAAATCGCCTCTGCTCCAGTCAGAGTGTAGTCACCGCTCATCACACTCTTCTCTGTCCTCAAGACTTTTGGACCAGGACTTGGAAAGAGTGGTCAGTAGGCTGCTAAAATCGCAGGCCTTAGCCAAAATGTTGTCCAGCCCCCCTCATCAGGCATCTGCTCCGTCCACAGCTGTAGAAATTCCTCCTCTGACTCATCCTTTGAGCTCGGAGCCGGAGTTCGTTGGGGTTCGAGTCGTGGAACCGTCTGCTGGGATACCTTCTCCTTCGGTTCCGTTGTCTGCTATGATCCCTTCCATGGTACCGACCCTGGAGGGATCTGGGCGCTCGGGACTCAGGGGGCGAGTGGCATTGGACCCTTGTCCGACCCGCTCTCCCTCTCGGTGCTTCGGCGCAGGTGAGCTCGGCTCCCACATCTGCCTCGGAGCCGTCTCCCTCGGTGCGGGGAGGGCTTATGGTTTCTTCGGAGCCTGAGCCTTCTTTGTGCCCGGGCAGGGACACCTTCGAGGTGATGAGTGTACTGGCCCCAGAGTCAGTCCTATGATTGACCCCATCGGCTCCTCCCTCTAGGATGCCTGCGTCAGCCTCTGCCCCTCTTCCCAGACCCTAAGCGTGGGGATCCAGCGCTCCAGGACACCCCTTTGGGTGTATCTTCCTCTTCCAAGGCCTCCCCTGGCCATTCAGAGGCGCCACCTTGCAAGAGGAAGCATGTGGACTCCCCCGAGTCTGTCACGTCTGATACCAACTTAGAGGAGTCAGAAGGGTCCTCAAGATCCCCCTCTGAAGATGTCTCCTTCTCAGTCATCCTTGAGACGCTTAGGCAGAGGGGGAACTGGACTGCCCTAAGCACTTCCGAGGATGAGTCTGTATTCCTGGACGAGTTTGGATCCCGACCTTCCACCTCCTGGGTGTCTCCGCCTTTCGACCCACTGATGTCTGTGGTGGCTCGAAAGGCGTGGACGGCTCCAGATACAGTGGAACCGACCCCTAGAAGACCGACAAGATTCATTACTGCACCACAGGACAAACTGTTCTTGACCAAAGGTGTCCCCGTTGATGCCATGGTGGTAGTGGCGGCCACAAACGAGGAGTTGGCTGAAACTTCATCTGTCCATCCCCCTAACAAGGAGTCCAGGACGATAGACAGATATGGGAAGTGGGTGTTCTCTTAAGTGACCTTTTCTATGCAGTCCCTGAATTACCTGTGCCACTTTACCCACCTTCAGGGGGATCTCCTGAAAGAGCTTGGAGATACCCTCCAAGATCCATCAACTGAGGGGGCCCAGGCTAAGGCAGCTTCCCAGCTGGCGACTCAACTCAGTGGTAAACTCCTCCATGAGGCTCATTTCTTATGCAGCCGATGGGGCGAGTAGAGCCGCAGGCATGGCCCTAAGGAGGCATGCTTGGATGCGGCTATGTAACTTTGCAGAACCTTTCAGAGCGTCTTTCACAAACACCCCTTTTGATGGTTCCTCTCTCTTTGGATCACAGGTGAAGGATACCCTTACCAGGTGTGAGCAGGAAGGCAAGACTATCTCTGCCATAGGAGTCCGTTTATCCACTCCTTCCAGACCATATCGCAAGGGTCAGAAGAGTGGAAAGATGTGGTTCCGGAAATCCCAGGGAGCCTTGCCGGACACACGTGAGTTTCCCTCCAGGGGCAGAGGAGTTAACAATAACAGACTCCACCCTCGCGGCAGAGGGGGGTCCGCAAAACCAGGGCAGCAGCGAATCTTTCTCTGACGAGCCCTTGCAGCATCCCGGAAGGGTTGCCTGGCTTGCCCACCTCTGTAGGCAGTCGGGGGAAGATTATCGCTGTACCCAAGAGCCTGGTAAAAAATAACACAAGACAAATGGGTACAGTCCTTTATTATCCGGAGGCTACAGAATTCCCTTTGTTCTCGCTCCTTTATTGTCAAACAAGTTCCTCCCAGACATTCCACCCATCTAAGGGATCAAGCAGTTCAGGAAGTTTCAAAACTGATAAGAAAGAGGGTCATCCAGCAACTCCCAGCAGACCAGCAAGGGTCCGGAATTTACTCAGGGTTCTTTTTGGTACCAAAAAAAGACAGGGGACTGGAGACCCATTTTGGATCTCAGCAGACTAAACCGGTCTGTACAAAGAGCAAAGTTTCGGATGATCACGCTACAGTCCATTTTGCCCTTCCTGGGTCAGGACAATTGGATGTGCTCCATAGATCTTCAGGATGCGTACTACCACATAAAAATGGACAGGTGCTCCAGAAGATTCCTGCGCTTCCAGCTGGGAGCCAGCCATTATCAGTTCAGAGCTCTGCCCTTTGGTCTCACCACAGCCTCCAAGGTGTTCACCAAATGTATGGCAGTAGTTACTGCTCACCTGAGACGGCAAGGATTCAAAGTGTTTCTGTATCTAGATGACTGGCTCCTCACTGCTACCACCAGGCATCACCTTCTGCAAGCCAGAGACTATACTATCCAGACGTGCTCCAGACTAGGTATCACTATAAATTTCGAAAAATCTGCTTTGTCGCCTTGTCAGTCTATCCTCTTTATAGGTGCAAACTTAAATACAAAGGACAGCTCAGCCAGCCTTCCACCAGACAGGGTGTTAGTTACTCAGCGGCATGTCCAAATCTTGTTACAATGCAAGATAATTCAAGCCAGGTTTGTCCTCCAAACCCTGGGTCTCATGGCAGCAGCAATCCTACTCTTCCCGCTGGCACGTTTTCACATGAGGATCCTCCAGTGGCTTCTTTTTACCCAATGGTCCTTCCAGCAGCTTCCCATGTCTCACATGATTATCATCACAGAAACATGCAAAAAGCACCTTGCATGGTGGATGGTCTCCTCATCAGTTCCCCTGGGCAGACCATTTGTACTTCCCCCTCCAGTTGCTACTGTGACCACGGATGCCTCCCTGATTGGGTGGGGGGCATTATTAGGGCAGAACAGTCCGGGGTACCTGGCAACCTCAAGAGTACCATGTGCACATAAACGTCTTGGAGATGAGGGCTGTGCTTTTAGCATTGCAAGCTCTTCAGGACTCTCTTCCTACCGGGGCAATTGCAATTCAAACTGACAATATGTCAGTCGTATGGTACATCAACAAGCAGGGCGGAACCAGATCCTACCCCCTATGTCGAGAAGCACTCAGACTCTGGCAATGGGCGATCTCTTCCCAACAGTTTCGGACCGCAACACACATCCCTGGGAAATCCAACGTCTTATCAGACAGGCTGAGGAGAGCTATTCTCATGCATCACGAGTGGTCTCTGAATCAAGTAGTAGCGGACCAAATCTTCCGCAAATGGGGACAACCTTGCTGCGACCTTTTTGCCACCCCCTTCAACAGCAAATTCAACTTCTCTCTCCTACCACATCCAGAGCATTCCCCCAGAGACGCTCTAGTCCATGATTGGCCTCTGGAACTTCTGTACGCATGCCTTCCCTTTCCCCGAATTCCCAAGCTGATTCAGAAAGCTACCGTATTGGGTTGCAGAATGATCCTCATTGCTCCATACTGGCCTCGACAAATATGGTTTCCATTCCTTCATCATCTTATCGAGCAGCCTTGGACTCTGGACCCAGCTCCAGACCTCCTGATCCATCAATCGGGCGGGCTGCATCATTCCCTACAATCTCTCAACCTCACAGCTTGGTTGCTCCACTTCCAGCCCTAGCCAGGCTTTCTGATATCTCCCAATCGGTGTGTGAAATCATTTTATCATCGCACAAGTCTACCACTAGAAAAACTTACGCTTGTAAGTGGAAACGTTTTGCTTCCTGGGCAGAGGCCAAGAATATAGACACCTTTTCAGCCCCTGTTCACCATATCCTGGAATTTCTTGTGGAGCTCTTTAATTCTGGGGCTGCTTCCGCTACAATTAGAGTGCAGTTAGCTGCAATTTCAAATTTTCACATTGGCCTTTCAGAAAGTAGCATAATGTCTCATAGGCTTTCTAAGGCCTTCCTCAAAGGAACCATTCTGCTCAGGCCCCTGATTAGGGATCCTCCACCTCCGTGGGATCTGAATTTGATTCTATCCTCTCTAATTTTGCCACCCTTCGAACCTGCAGCTTCCTGTCCTTTGAAGTTATTATCTTGGAAAACACTGTTTCTGGTAGCAATTACTTCAGCGAGAAGAGTTTCTGAACTGCAGGCTCTTTGTATCCGTCCCCCATACCTAGTGTTCCAGAAAGACATGGTTGCTCTTAGGACTAACCCTTCCTTCCTTCCTAAGGTCTCTTCTGAGAATAATTTGAAGCAGTCCATTGACCTTCCTGTATTTTTTCCTAACCATTCCAACAGGGCAGAATATAAATTACATCAATTAGATGTTCATAGCCAACTGCGTTTTTATTTGCATAGGACTAAGGACTTCAGAAAATCGGATCAACTTTTCCTCTCTTATGCAGAGGGCAAACGAGGCCTACCAATATCAAAAGTAACTTTATCTAGGTGGCTGACTCTACCATAACCCTTATCTATCAGCTGAGGAAGAAAGAATTGCCTGTTAAACCTAAGGGCCACTCCAGCAGAGCATTAGCCACTTCTGTTGCGTTTCAAGCCAGGTTGCCCATGGAATCTATTTTTGCAGTGGCCACTTGGGCAAATCCTCATACTTTCCTCTCGCATTATAAGTTGGACGTGGTTTCCAGGAGCAGAGCTGATGTTGGTTCCACTGTTCTGAAGAGTCTTGTTACACTGAGCCACCCAGGATATTGGGTGGTAGGGACGCTGTCCCAACCAGCAAGAATGAAGGCGAGGTAGACAACTTAACATAAAGAAGTTATGTACCTACCATAACGTTCCATATTAGTTGTCTCCTCTCGCCTTCTTTCTTGCGTCCCACCCTCCATCCCCCTATCCTACTAGACCGAGAAGAGTTTCTCTATGGGTCTACACTGGCTGAGTCTTCTCTGACTATCCCACTCTACCTAGTAGTCTCTATAGTTGGGCTTGGGTAGGATAGGATAGGATTCCTTCATTACTTTATCTGATGTTAGCCTCAGCAAATGAAATCTGGGTTTCTAGCGTGAGGCATCATGGGATATGGGGAGGCCTCGAGCCAGTATGTAGCTCTCGAGCTTTAGAAGATGTCCGGGTCGGAGCCGAAGATCGGTTCCGAACCCAACCAGCAAGAAAGAAGGCGAGAGGAGACAACAAACATGGGACGTTATGGTAGGTACATAACTTCTTTTTTCGATGGTGGGCACTGGCCTGTCACCACAACAAGGGACAGCCATTCAGTTTACCCACAGCCAGGCAGACACTAACAGATGCATTGGATTATGCCTGGGGGCACACATTGCGGGAAAATGTATTCCGGGCACGTGGGCCGCAAGCCAAATGCATCTTCATATCAATGAAAGAGATGCTAGCTGTACAGAATGCCCTGACAGCCTTCAAGGATCTACTCCATCCAGGACAACTATTGCTAAAGACGGACAGCATGGCAAATCAGTGCCTAAGGGCATTAGGCCACATTCGACCAGGGCAGCAGTCACATCAGCAGCCTTTCTCAGAGGAGTACCAATCAAGGAAATTTTGGAGGCTGCAACTTGGAGTTCAGTGCACACTTACCAAGCACTACCACTTACCTCTTTACTCTAAATCCAGAGCAGGCTTTGCCACTGCAGTTCTGCAGGGCCTCATAGCCACTCCTAATTCTATTTAGACCCAGCCGCCCAACCTCAGCTTTGGGATAAAACCCAAGCGTAATGACTGCAACAATGAAACACGAACATAGTACAGTTGTGCACCTACCATAAATGTAGATGTTCTAGTGTATTCACTGTTGCAGTCCAGGTTACCCACCCACCATCCCCCTTTCTTTGCTGGGACTTATCTGTACTTCTCTATTCTATACAACCTATGTGGTGTATTTGCTTGTAGATGAAGGTATTGTTTATTTTAGTGTATGCTTTTTATAAGCAATGTTTTTAGCCTACCCTTTTGGGGGCACCTGACATCTGGGGCAAGAAAAACTGAAGAAAATGGCGTCTGCTGCATCTTGTATACCCCTGGTGCACTGACGTCGGGGAAGAGGCGACAGCAACCGACGTCGGACCAGGACTTGGAATTCAGGCCGACTGCAGGTAGCCTGCCAGCAGGATAACCCAAGTGTAATGACTGCAACAGTGAATACACTCGAACATCTACATTTATGGTAGGTACACGACTGTACTTTTTGGCAAGATGAGGCCCTGTAGAGACTCAGTCTCGATCTGCTTTAGGGTCTACTCTGTTAATTTGTGGGGCTAAGCCAGTTTAAGATGACTTACAAAAAAGTAAGGATAAACAGAAGCCCAAGACTAACAGAGTTGGATAGTTCTTCCTATCTCCTCAACAGAAAAAACCTGGAATTGAGGAAAAGACGCATACCAGCAAGAGAGAGAGTGGAGTTTAAGTCGACTGTCTAAGATAGTAACCAGAAGGCCACCTGGTAAACTTGTATGACTGAAGGTGATTTTTTCTGACTCTTAAGCTGAGCAAACTGTAGGGTTGAAGGTGGTTATTAGCAAGATGTTCTAGGCTAATTTTGCCTCCAACTAAGATTGACTCAAAAAAATTGATGGAAGATATTGGTGAACATCCAGCAAAGGATGTTTTTTATCTTCTCTCTTTGGCACCAGGGCATACAGAAGCACTTCATCAGTATCTTCCATTTTGCAAAATTTCCACATTTTCTGCAGCAGGCTCTATACTGGTTCCAGCTCTGAGGTGGTTAGAGTTGAACCACTTGACACAGATGTGTACATAAAGTTAGCGTTGGTTTTGGTTTGAGTGTTGGGGCCTCAGCCTTTCAGGATGATTCCTTTGTCAGCTTTGATGTTGGTGTTCAGTAATGCTTTTTGATGCCTTAGGGTCCATTCACTCCTGAGTTCCTCACCCTGTGGAGGTAGAATTTGAAGATTATCTTGATAGCAGTGCTGACCTTGGAGAGGGTGTGTCTCATCATCTGATTTGGGGTTGATGTATTATGTTTGCCCCTTTGTCAGAGACCAGCCTAAGGAAAGGTTCAGTAGATACTTGGTGTTGGTGGGTAAATTTCTTGCCCGTATTCATGTCATTGCCATTAGTGATCTTCGTGTTTCACTGTTGCAGTCATTACATTTTGGTAATCTGCTGGCAGGTTGCCCTCAGTCGGCCTGATTACCAGAGTCTTGGGTCCTGTGTCGGTTGCTGTCCCTTCTTCCATGTCGTTAGGGGTATAAAACATGCAGCAGACGCCATTACATCAGTCTTTCTTGCTGCACTGTGCCGCAGTTCGCAAGTGCAGATTGGCAGACTCCTGAAATTTTCGTTTTAGAGTTTCAGAACTGAAGTCTTCAACTAAAAGCTAAGTGCCCTGTCGGGGAAACTTTTTCTTGCTCCTTACCGATGTCAGTAAAAGTTAATAATTGCATTACTTGTGGGAAGCAAGTACCTCATAAGGATTTTCATTTGTTCTGTATTCCTTGCCTAGGCCCTGACCACAACGTACCTTGCTGTCAGTTTTGTGCTAAATTTAATCAACCAACTATTAAACGTCTGTATATTTTTGCTTCTAAATATTTTGGCTCAAGATTTAATTATCCAGAAATGTCATCGGTTAGCAATCAGACTACCGGAATACCTAAAAAAAAATGCAAAGAAAAAGACAGAGACAGACCGTCTAGGTCCAAAACTGATGACAACGCTTCTCCTTAGCCAATCGCCAGTTCGCTGATACTCAGTGAGGCGCTTTCGCAGCCCCTGATACCCGCTACTTCTGATTCGCAGGGTCTATCGAGACGCATTCAGAGTCTGGTATGCCGCGAGATGCTTCAATTATGGAACCCGCAGATGTCTCTACCTTAGAATGTTCCGGAGCTGCTGTGCAGGCACCGGCTTCTGAGGGTGTTTTCAGGCCTACAGATTTGTATATTAGACCGACGCCATCTTCATAACTAAGGCCAAAATCTAAATCTATGTCTAAAAAACCGACTCCTAGGCCACATGTGGAGGTCCCTATGCCTAAAAAACAAATGATCAAAATGGCTGAAGATTTAATCACTCTGATCCGGGCTAGCCAAATCCCCTCCTTTTAAGAGACCTAGGCAAGACATAGAGTATGAATCTTCTGAACAGGATTCTGTTTCTTCTGACTCTTCTAATGAACAGGATGCGTCTTTTTCTACTTATGAGGACTCTGATGCAGAAGATTCCATTCCTTCTGCTTCTCCCACTGAGGATTTTTCTTTTGGGGAAACTTTACATACCTTAAGGGAACACATCCACTGGGAAAGTCAGGATTTCTCTGATTCTAAAAAGAGACTTGGGGATTTTCTTCTTCCTCAGCATAGGCCTTTGGCTATACCTCCTGTTCTAGACATTGTTGATGTGTTTTCAGAATCTAGTATGGCTCCTGATTCTCTGCCTCCAGTTCCTTGTAAGCCAGACAGATACTACAGGGTTCCTGACTCCCACATATTCCTTTTCAAAAATCCTATTGCTGATCCTGAAACCATTTCTCAGGGTCCCAGTGGCATTAAGGTCTCTACTGCTAAAAATCCTACCCCTTCTGATAGAGATTCCAGGGTGCTGGATAGATGGGGTAAGAAGGTTTACACTTCCACAACCTTGGAAATCAGGGCTTTAAACTGTCAATTTTATATGCTTAAATATCAACAGCATATCATGGGACTAAAACGGAAAATGATGTTAATCTCTGACTGTGTTGAAAATAAAGATTTACAGGATTTATTACATTCAGCTGAACAAGTTGGAAAACCTACTTTGCAATGTGGTTTTGATTCCTTGGAGGCCTCTTGCAGGGCTGTTGTAACTGGAACTGTGCTAAGAAGGCATGCTTGGCTCAGAGCGAACTCTGCCTAACCATGGTAAAGCAAAATTGTTGGATGCTCCTTTACAACAGGACCGTCTCTTTGGTAATAAGGCTGAAGTGTTCAAGATGGAAGATGAAACTAAATCTATGCAAACTGTGAAAGATTTCTTAAAAGTGCAACCTCCAAGATTTAGTAGGCACTGGCCTACTAAGAAGTGGTCCTTTCAAGTTCCGTCAAGAGCCACTCAAGTCAAATCCAGACATTCCAAAGGCTCCAGGTTTCAGTCACAAGGAACTTTTAGAACAAAAGAATGGGGTGCCTCCACCTCCAAATCTGGAAACAACAAGGCACCTCCCTATGGTAAAAAGTCTCAATGACTTCCCTCTGCAATCACCAAGCACTTACCTTTTAGCTGCCCCTTTGGGGGGGAAACTGGCACTTCATGCACGAAACTGACAACTTATTACCCAGGACAGATGACAAATGGATTTTAAATATAGTATCCCAGGGATACAGATTTCATTTTCACACGTTGCCAATCCCAAACGGATGGCCAGAACTGCCCCCAAATCAGTGGACAGATGCCCAGAAACAATTTCTGTCCCTCATGAACATGGAAGCTATTCAACCAGTACCAGAAGAGGAAAAGGGACAAGGTTTCTATTCAAGATTTTTCCTGGTACCCAGAAAAGACAAATCATGGCATCCAGTTGTGGACATCCACTCTAAACACAATTCTGGGCATTTCAAAATTCAAGATGCTGACTCTTCAACAGTTACTACCTATGCTAGGCAAAGATGCCTGGTTGGTAATTCTAGACTTAAAAGAGGCTTACCTGCATATCCCAATCAGGGAATCTTGCAGGAGATACCTCCGCTTCAAAGCAGGCTACTTGCATTACCAGTTCTCTGCACTGCCCTTTGGCTTATCTACTGCGCCCAGGGTCTTCACAAAGTGTCTGGCTCCAGTAATTGCATTTTGCAGGCAAAGAAATATTGAAATATATCCATACCAGGACGATTGTCTAATTCAGGCAGAAAACAAGGACATTCTTTTAAAATATCTGGCGTTTGTAAAAAGGGTTCTAAGTTGTCTAGGGTAAACCACAAACAAAAAAATCACAACTGGTACCCTCTCAAAAAAATTACATTCCTGTGTGCAAGCTTGAGTACAACTGCCCAGATAACTTACCTTATGCCAGAAAAGCAAATTCAATTGGTGACTATTCAAACAGGTGGCCACAAAAACCCTGCTATTTGCAAGACAAATTCTGCAAGCTTTGGGGTTCATGGCCTCCTGCATTCTTCTAATTCCATATGCAAGACTGCATATGAGGAAACTTCGGTGGTACATAAAAAGTTTATGGAGTCAACATTGTCACAGCCTGGAAACAATGATTCCTATCGTACCTTCCCTGCAACTAGAGTTCTTATGGTGGGCAGAGGCCTCCCACCAAAACAAGGGACTGCCATTCACTCCACCCCCTGCCACCCACACCCTAACTACAGACGCATCAGACTATGCTTGGGGGGTGGCTCATCTGGCAAGAAAGTGCATTCAGGGCAAATGGAGTCCAAATCAAATGCACCTTCATATCAATCAGAAAGGGATGCTAGCTGTATAGAATGCACTGTCTGCCTTCAAGGACTACCTTCATCCAGGACGATTAATGATAGACAACACCACAGTTATGTGGTACAAAGCAGGGGCGTACACATTCATACTCCCTTTGGAGACTAGCCATGGCATTGTGGAACACGGCCTTGACCAACCAAATACAACTACAAGCTCAATTCCTGCCAGGAAAGCTAAATACTCTGGCAGACTAAGCAGAAATCTTATGGACCCACACAAATGGAAACTGGAACCACAAATTTTCAACATGTTGATTTGCAAATGGGGGATTCCAGACATAGATCTTTTTGCCTCACCCCAGAACTATCAGTTGGACAACTTCTGCACAAGAATTCATCACAAAAAGCTTGGAAAGTGGATGCTCTATCAGTATATGCTCTGCCTCTGCTCTCCAAAGTTCTGCTAAAAGTCAGACAGGACAAACCAAAATTGATTCTAAATCCAGAGCTGGCTTTGCCACTGCTGTCCTGCAGGCCTTATAGATGCTCCTAATGCTGTATAAATCCATCCTGCCAATCATAGCTTTGGGATTCTACCCAAATGTAATGACTGTAACAGTGAAGCACAAAGAACATAGTACAGTTGCCATAAATGTAGATGTTAGAGTGTATTCACTGTTGCAGTCCCAGTTACCCACCCTCCAGCCCCTGTTTTTTCTCTTACTATACCTCTACTTTCCTTTACTATGCTTAAAAGCCTTTTTGGTGTATTTGCTTTTGTTTGGAAGTATATTTTTTGTGTTTTAAATTATATACATATATTTATTTTGCTCCCCATTTGGGGGACACCTGACATTTTGGGCAAGAAAAACTGATGTTATGGCGTCGGTTGCATGTTTTACACCCCTGACGTCATGGAAGAAGGGACAGCAACCGATGCAGGACCCAAGACTTTGTTAATCAGGCCGACTGAGGGCAACCTGCCAGCAGATTACCCAAATGTAATGACTGCAACAGTGAATACACTCTAACATCTACATTTATGGTAAGTGTACACAGCTGTACTTTCTGCAGAGCCTACCCTTAGTGTCAGTGTATTCTTCAACTTCAGCCCTGGTAGCAGACATTTGTCTAAATTGTCAGACAGTTTCAGTGCACTTGATCCACTTCAACGTTTTGCATTGTCTTTGGCCACATCACTACTGAGAGTGCTGTTAAGAAGCATAAATGCAAAAGGGAGGCACTTGGTGTTCTGCAGTTTCTAACCCAAGATGTCATGGGTGAAGAGGTTGGTTCCTCCTATCCCTTCTAGATCAGTTCAGATTTGAGGGGGTACTGAAAAGAAGACCAAGGGGGGTGGTCCCCAAAATACCAACAATCAGTATTGTCATTTAGTACTACACATGTGTGGCCTAAACGAAATTTTGCGCATCAGCTCAATTTTTGAGATTACAAAGGAAAGTGAAACAATACAAGTAGAGAAGTAAATATACTTAACTACAATACTATTCCCGATACATGCAAAAAAGAACAGACTTTTACCAACACTCGTGTACGAAAAGAAAGCTCTCTCCTGAGTTAAATTAACTACTCCAAAGTAATACAATGGATTCATTTTATATGCTCGAAATCCTGAAATATTGAATTTCAGAATCTCAAGCCCATAAAGTGAAAAGGCTAAAACATCGAACAGCGGTTCTGGTGTTGCACTGTGTTCATGGATTCAGGTAAGTGTTTGTTTTAAGGGTTTTGGGTAGGGGTTGTAGTGTGTTTTGTTACTGTGGTGAGTGTGCGCGAGGGGGGGGTGTAGCTTGTGTGGTGGTGTTTTGTGTATTTGTGTATGTAGTGCGACCTTGGAGTTAGTATATTTAAGTGGGGGGGGGTGTGGGGTCCAGGCCCGCAAATGGAGGGTGCAGGGGGCCTTGCCCCCTTGCTTGTAGATAGGATTGGGTTGTGTGTTTGTGGGGATGAAGGTGTGTGTGTAGTATAGAAGTAGCGATTTTGAATTTCGCGTTTCTGTGTTAGATGTTTTAGCCTTTCCACTTTATGGGCTCGAGATTCTGAAATTCGATATTTCAGGATTTCGAGCATATAAAGTGAATCCAGTACAAAACACACTACAGACTGAAATGCCTAAATTGTTTGTCTAATATTGTAATTGAGTGAATTAAATAATACTGACTGTGGATATAATAAATATTGCGCTTACTTGGAATATATGCAAGTATATGTTGCACAAATAAAAATTGACTTGTGTCCAGAACCCTGGGTCTAGTGCCAGAGTTCACAAGTCTGATCACTGTAGGGTAGAAATTGTTACTGAATTTTGTAGTCTTACAACAGATGCTACGATATCTCCTGCAAGATGGCAGATGCTTAAACACAGCCCATGTGCAGGATGTGTGTTGTCCTGTTTTATTTTGGTGGCCTTTCGAATGCTTCTTGCCGAATAAAGATGTTATATCGATGGAAGAGTGGAACCTGATACCTTCTCTGCAGCCCTCACCACACTTTGTACCGTATTCCTTTCTGTAACTGTGCAGCTTCCAAACCCCACTGTGAAGGTACAGGTGAGGATGCTCTCTATTACACTTCTATAGAAGGAGGAGGAAAGAATATTAGGAGGAAGCTTAGGTTTTTTTCAGCCTTCCTAAAAAGTGGAGGCGGCAGTGCCCTTTCTTGACCAGTTGGCTGGTGTTTCCCAACCATGAGAGTCTGATGTGTGTACACCCAGGAATTTTGTACTATTAACCCTCTCTACACTTTCACCATTGATCCTGAGCACTGGGTGGTTTTGTTTTCCTGAAGTAGATGATTATCTTTGGTCTTTGTTACATTCAGGTCAAGGTTGTTCCCCTCGCACCAATTGATCAGAGATGCTACCTCATCTCTGTATGCCCTTTCTTCCTCTTTTGTGATGAGCCCCACCACTATGGTGTCATCAGCAAATTTGATGGTACAGTTGGACTTGTTTTTAGTATAGCAGTCATGGACCAGGATGGTGAATAACAGTGGGCTGAGAACACATCCCTGTGGATTCCCGGTGTTGATAGTGATGCACTTTGATATGTTCTAACCTGAACACACACCCTCTGTGGTCTCGCAATCAGGAAATCCCGGATCCAGTAACAGAAATGTTTACCAATTCCTAAATGTGCCAGTTTTTCTATCAGCTGCATTGGTACCACCGTATTAAATACAAAGCTGAAGTCTATGAACAGCATCCTGTCATAGTTGTCTTTGCCCTCTAAGTGCTCAAGGGAGATGTGTAGTGCTACTGATATGGCATCAGCTGTGGATTGTTTAGCTCTGTACGCAAACTGTAGAGGGTCAGGTTCAGGAGGTAGGCATGATGAAAGATGCTTTTTGATCAGCAGCTCAAAGCATTTCATAACAGTGGATGCCAGAGCAACTAGTCTGTAGTCATTAGGACTGGAGGGAGTGGTTTTCGTAAGCAGCAAGTATGATGAGTTTCCTTGTATGGCAAGAGATGCGTTAAATTTATTTTCCTGAACACTGTGCATAGTTGATCAGCACAGCCTTTTAACACTTTGCCCAGTATGTTGTCTGGGCCAGCAGTCTTCCTGGGGTTCACCGTCCTTGGCTGTCTACTTAACTACTCTGTGCTGAGGCTGAGTACTGCATCCTTCTAATCAGTGAGTAGCTTTAGTGCCAGCTTGATGCTCTTCGTGTTTCACTTTTGCAGTCACCATACTTGGGTTATCCTGCCAGGGGCAGTCCTCAGTCGGCCCGAATACCAGAGGCTTAGTGTTTCTGCCGCTCCAGGACTGACGTCAGGTAGTCAGTGGTATAAAATCAGGCAGCCGACGCCATTACATCAGTCTTTCTTGCCGAGGAGCCTGAAACAGATGTAGTTCGCATGAGTGCTGGTCAGCCACTACCTGAGTTTTCGTTTCCAAATTGAAGTTGAAGTCTTTTAAAGCCAAGTACTCCTTTTTTCTTGCTCTAACCTATGTAAGAAAAAGTTAACAATTGTCTTGCCTGTGGAAAGCAAATACCACACAGAGACTTCATTCTTACTGCTTCATCTGTTTAGGCCCAGACCACGACGTCCCTCGCTCTCGCTTTTGTGCTTTGTTCAATGCCAGAACTATGTTGTCGGGCCCTTATTGTAGCTAAATATTTTCTCTCTCAGTCCACTTATTCCGATATAGCTTCAGTAAGCCATCCAACTACTGATCTTCCCAAAAAAGTACGGATAAAGACCGAGAACGTACAGGTCCAAAACTGCCGACGACCCTTCCGTTAAGCTAGTCGTCAGTTCTCCGGTTCTCAGTGAGGTGCTTTTGCAGCCCCTGATGCCCGCTTCTGCCGCTACCAAGACCCATTTGGAGTCCGGTATTCAGCGAGACTCAACTAAGGATCCTGCGGATGTCTCTACCTTAGATGGGTCCAGAGCTGCTGAGCAGTCACTGGCTTCCGAGGAAGTTCTTTGCACTACCGATACTCGACACAAACCAACAACTTTTGTGTCTTCAGTTCTTTCTAAAACTTCCGAGTTTTTAAGGCCCATGTTACGAACTACACCTAAAAAAAAAAAAGATGACCCAAGCTCAGACACCTGCTTCCATGCCTCGATCTCAAATGTTTAAAATGGCGGAAGACCTTATGCTTATTAGGGGAAGCCAGGCTACCCCTTCCAAAAGAAAGAGACTTGTCTCCAGTAGTTTTATCTGAACAGGAGTCTGATGACTCTGAGGATGTTCATTGTGCATACAGCTGCAGTCATAACAGACGGGTTTTCCTGCTGTCAGGCGGGTCCTCGGACGGCCGAATTCCAAAGTCTAGGTCCGGCGTCTGTTGTCGTCGCTTCTTCCCTGACGTCAGTGCGACAGGGGTATAAAAGAACCAGCCGACGCCATTTTCTTCAGTCTTTCTTGCCGCGCGGTGCCCGAAGCAGAAGCAGTTCGCAAGTGCCGGTCGGCCAGCTCCTGAAATTTACGAAAATATTTCAGCCGAAGTATTCTTGAAAGCTAAGTACCCCGTTGGGGAAACTTTTCTTGCCTCAGACCGATGTCAGACAAAGTTAATAATTGCATTTCATGTGGGAAGCAAATACCGCATAAGGATTTCCATTCCTTCTGTATTCCTTGCTTAGGCCCAGACCACGACGTCTCAGCCTGCCATTTTTGTGCTAGATTCAACAAGCGCACTATTAAGCATCGGGCGGAGTTCGCCCAACACTATTTTGGTAAAAAATTTAATTACATTATGTCGTCGGATACTCCGACTCCAGTTTTGAGTAAAAGATGCAAAGATAAGGACCGACATACGAGGTCCGCAACTTCTACCGACACCACGCTAAAGCCGGCTACCGGTGCTCCAGTTCTCAGCGAGGCGCCTATGCAGCCCCTGAGTACCGATGACGCTTCTTAGCGGTGTCTTCTGTGCCCAAGGTCGCAGGCTCCTCTGCCCCCACTCCGACTACAGATACTGACGCCACTCTTGGCGGGGAAACTCAGAGTTTAGACAGGCCTGCCACCTCCCAAGGTGTCTTCAGGCCTTCCTCTTTTTCCATTAAGGCTTTCACAAAATCTAAAGCAGCCATGAAAACTGAAAGACAAGGCCCACAGAGCCCCTCTCAGGGCCCCATGCCTAAAAAACAGATGCTCAAAATGGCTGAGGATTTGATTACTCTTATCAGGGGTTCTCAACCCCCCTTGGACAAAAGGCCCAGATTGGAGGAAGACTACCCTTCCTCAGACCAAACCTCTATTACCTCAGAACATTCTGAGGACCAGGAATATTCATATTCCCCTTTTGAAGACTCTGATGCTGAGGAGTCTATTTCCTTGCCCCCCCCCCCCCCCTCGAGGACTATTCTTTTGGGGAAACCTTACATACCTTGAGGGAACACTTTCACTAGGAAGGCCAAGATTACTCAGATTCCAAGAAAAGGCTCAGGGATTTTCTCTTGCTTCCCCAGCACAGGCCTCTGGCTGTCCCTCCTGTCTTGGAGATATTAGATGATGTGTACACAGAAGCCAGCCTCAACCCAGATTCTTTACCTCCAGCTCCTGTTGAACCTGACGGGTATTACCGGGTTCCTGATTCACACCAATTCCTATACAAAAGCCATGCTGCTGACCCAGAAACTATTTCACAGGGTCCCAAGGGAATTAAGGCCTCCACTGCCAAAAACCCGTTACCTTCAGAGAGAGATTCCAGAGCTTTAGAAAGGTGGGGGAAAAAGGTATACACCTCGGCCACTTTAACCATGAAGGCATTGTCAGTTCCATATGTTAAAGTATCAACAGTTTTTGTTATCTCAGTTGAAAAGCAAAATGACACAACCTGAGCAACCAGATTTAAAGGAGTTGCAGGATTTGTTGCATAGTGCAGAGCAAGAGGGTAAACGTACCTTGCAGTGTGGTTTTGATGCTTTAGAGGCCTCATGTAGAGCTGCTGTTACAGGGTCTGTCATACGTAGACATGCTTGGCTCAAAGAGCAAACCTTACCAGATCATGTCAAAGCTAAATTACTAGATGCACCTCTTCAAAAAGATGTATTGTTTGTTGTTAAAGCTGAGGAGGTACTAAAGAAAATGGAGGAAAAGGCAAGATCAATGCAAACAGTAAAAGATTTCCTACAGGTACAACCTCCACGTTTCAGCAGAAACTGGCCTTCAAAAAATTGGTCCTTTCCAGCCACGGACAGACCTCAGAGGTAGATACAGGTGCCCGAGGGGTAGAGGGCAATCTCAAGGATCATTTAGAGCCAGACAATGGCAAGCACCTACACCAAGAGGTGGAGAAGATGGATCTCAGTCATTCAGAAAGCAGACACAATGAATTCCCCTTTGCATGCCAAGCAAAGCTTTAATGGCAGCACCTTTAGGCGGAAAACTGGCATTATTTTCAAAAAATTGGCATATTGTCACAAAAGACAAATGGATCCTGGACATTGTAGACAGAGGCTACAGATTCCACTTTCACACCCTTCCAAAAATGAGAGGCATGCCAAACCTGCCACAAAATCAAAGGGCAGAGGCACAAAAACAAATTTCGGCTCTCATGGACATGAAAGCTATTCAAGAGGTACCTGCAAAAGAACTGGGTCAAGGTTTTTATTCCAGACTATTCCTGGTACCAAGGAAGGACAAAGATTGGAGACCTATTTTGGACCTATCCATCCTAAACTCATATTTACTCGTACCAAAATTCAAGATGCTCACATTACAGCAGCTTCTTCCCATGCTGGGCAAGAAGTCTTGGCTGGTAACATTGGACCTCAAGGAGGAATACCTGCATGTCCCTATCAGACAAGATTGCAGAAGATACCTCAGATTTCTTGCAGGTTCAACCCATTATCAATTCTCTGCATTGCCCTTTGG
This sequence comes from Protopterus annectens, assembly GCF_019279795.1. Classification (NCBI taxonomy): domain Eukaryota; kingdom Metazoa; phylum Chordata; order Ceratodontiformes; family Protopteridae; genus Protopterus; species Protopterus annectens. The sequence goes on along the minus strand of NC_056727.1, from coordinate 535,956,367 downwards.
CTTATCTACTGCGCCCAGAGTGTTTACGAAATGCCTGGCATCAGTAATTGCCTTCTGCAGACTTCAAGGGATACAAATATACCCATATCTGGACGACTGCCTGATCCAAGCGGACAGCAAGCACATACTTCTGATACACCTGTTGTTTGTAATAAAATTGTTGAACTTTATGGGATACACAGTCAACAAAAAGAAATCAAAACTAATACCCTCTCAAGCAATAATTTTCCTGGGTGCCAGCTTGAATATAAACACCCAGATGGCCTACCTCACGCCAGAGAAGCAAGGGCAACTATGTCAATACTTCAGAAAAATGGCAACCTTCACCAGGCTGACTGCAAGGAAAGTCCTGCAGGCTCTGGGATTCATGGCATCTTGCATCCTGCTGATCCCATGTGCAAAGCTGCATATGAGGAAACTTCAGTGGTACCTAAAAAACTTATGGTTTCAACACAGCCACAGTTTGGAAACAATTATACCACTGATTCCATGTCTTCAAAAGGAATTTCTGTGGTGGGCTCAAGCATGCCAAAGAAACATAGGTCTGCCCTTCTGCATGCCTCAAGCAAATCATATCACAACAGATGCCTCGGACTATGCCTGGGGGGCGCACATGACAAATCAGTGCATTCAGGGCAAATGGTCCCAAAAAGAGAAGCACCTACACATCATTCAAAAGGAAATGCTAGCAGTACAAAATGCTATTATGGCCTTCAAAGACCTACTGCATCCAGGCCAGCTATTAATAAGGACAGACAACACCACAGTGATGTGGTACATAAACAAACTGGGAGGAACTCATTCATACCCCCTGTGCAGACTAGCCATGTCCCTTTGGAACACAGCTCTGGAATTGCAAATCCAACTTCAAGCACAATTCCTGCCAGGGAAGGAAAACACGCTGGCAGACAACCTAAGCAGAAATATGACAGATCCACATGAATGGAAGTTGCATCCTCAAGTTTTCGCACAGATAATTCAGGCATGGGGACAGCCAGACATAGATCTCTTTGCTACCCACAGAAATTACCAACTGAAAAAATTTTGCTCAAGGACCTATCATCCACAGGCCTGGAAAGTGGACGCACTTTCTTTCAATTTGACAACATTGACAGTCTATGCCTTTCCACCTCTTCCTCTGCTGCCCAAAGTTCTAGTAAAAGCCAGAGCAGAGAGGCCAAACATGATTCTCATTGCTCCAGACTGGCCAAGACAACACCGGTATCCTCTCCTGAAGAGCCCGACGCATTCCCCACCATGGATCCTGCCTCTAGTGCCTCTTCTGTTGACCCAGCACAACTTCAAAACTCTTCACAGTCAGCTGAAAACCCTCAATCTAGCCGTGTGGAGGATTCCTTGATTTCCCAACAGACCCTCCTCTCCAAGGAGGTGCAGGATGTCATCTTGGAGGCCAGAAGACCTTCTACTAGAAAAGCCTACTCCGCCAAATGGAAACGGTTTTGTGCCTGGAATCAGAAAAAGGGCCAGAATCCTTGGGTTCTAAATTTACCTCAAATATTACAGTACCTAGCTGAGATGTTCAACAGTAGACTTTCCTTCTCCATCAAGATCCATGCTTCAGCCATTTCTGCACATTACAACACTGATCCTCCTTTATTCTCTCATCCTCTCTTAAGACAGTTCCTCAGAGGGGCTAAGAATATAAAACCCCCAAGGAAACCACCATTACCTGCTTGGGACCTCAACTTCATTTTAGAAAAACTGACCCTGCCTCCATTTGAGCCAGCTGCTTCAACAGAACTGCAATATTTGTCGTGGAAAACAGCCTTCCTTCTGGCTATCACCTCAGCATGCAGGGTTTCGGAACTACAGGCCCTCATGGCTGTGCAACCTTTCATCATTTTCCATCAGGACAGAGTTTCCTTACGAACCAACCCTTCCTTTATGCCAAAGGTAGTATCCAGTGTAGCCTTGAATCAGACTATCCACTTGCCTACCTTTTATCCTAACCCACAAAACAAAGGGGAAAGACTACTACATTCCTTGGACATTCACAGACATTTTGGAAGCAGCCACTTGGAGTTCTGTGCACACTTTTTCCAAGCACTATCACCTTCCACTTACTCTAAATCTAGATCGGGCTTTGCCACAGCAGTCTTGCAGGGCATCCTTGCTCCTCCTAGTTCCACTTAGTGCCTGCCACCCCTTTTTAGCTTTGGGAGTTATGACTGCAGCTGTATGCACAATGAACATAGTACAGTTTTGTACCTACCATAAATGTAGATGTTAGAGTGCTAATACAGCTGCAGTCCAGGTTTCCCACCCTCCATCCCCTCTTGGGACAGGCCTTATGACAAACACCTCCTCATACAACCTGATTGGGGTATTCTTGTATGGTGTATTTGCTTGCAAACTACTGTTTTTTGATTATATTACATTGCATTATTACATAAGTTTATGTTTTGCCTTCCTTCTGGGGGCACCTGACATCTGGGGCAAGAAAAACTGAAGAAAATGGTTCTTTTATACCACTGCCGCACTGACGTCAAGGAAGAAGCGACGACAACCGACGCCGGACCTAGACTTTGGAATTCGGCCGACCGAGGACCCGCCTGACAGCAGGATAACCCGTCTGTTATAACTGCAGCTGTATTAGCACTCAAACATCTGCATTTATGGTAGGTACAAAACTGTACTTTTCTGAATATGAAGACATACAACCCCACTCTGCTTATGAGGATTCTGATGCAGAGGAATATTCCTTCTGCCTCTCCTCCCGAGGATTTTTCATTTAGTGAAACCCTGCATACTTTACGGAGCATTTCCAATGGGAATGTCAGGACGATCCTCAGTCAAAAGGCACACGGGAATTCTTAGATTTACCACAGCACAGACCTTTAGCCATTCCTCCTGTCCTGGATGTTGTGGATGATGTTTTTATGGAATCCAGTTAGACTCCTGACACCCTTGCTCTTGCTCCCAGGTAACCTGACAGGTACTACAGAGTTCCTGACTCTCTCACAAATTCCTTTTCAAAAATCGTACTGCTGACCCACAAGTCATCTGACAAGGTCCAAAAGGAATTAATTAAAGCAACCTCCGCTAAGAATCCCACTCCCTCAGACAGGGATTCCTGAGCTTTAGACAGATGGGGTCAAAAAGTATACACCTCTGCAACTCTTGCTATTAGAGCACTAAATTGTTAGTTCTACATGCTGAAATATCAGCAGCATACCACTCAAACAAAAAATATCTTCCTTTCCTGCTTGTGCAGAAAATAAAGAATTACAAGAGCTTAAGCATTCTGCAAGCCAAGTTACTTGGCACACCTTGCAATGTGGCTTTGACGCCCTAGAAGCATCATGCAGGACGGCAGTCACTGGTTCTGTCCTTAGAAAGCATGCTTGGATTAAGGAACAGACCTTGCCAGAACATGCCAAATTAAAATTATTGGACACACCATTGAACAAAGATGATTTGTTTGGCACCAAGGCAAAAGAGGTCTTAAAGATGAAAGAAAAAGCTAAATCTCTGCAGACATTTAAAAACTTTTACAGGTCCAGCTTCTGAGGTTCAGTATGTGTTGCCCCTCCAAGCAATGGTCCGTTCCGGCTCCCTCCAGGCCACCTCAGCCCAGACCCAGGGGAACTGGACCCGCCCCCAGACAGCAGTCCCAGGGAATGCAGAGATCTAAGCAATGGAGTTTCTCCAATTCAAAAACAGGGAGTGCTAAGCCCACCCCTTTATGGTAAGAACTCGCAATGACTTTACACCTCCACCCCTTACCTCTTCTCCCACCTTATTGTGGCCCTTACCTCTGCCCCACCTGCTTGTGCCCCTAGGAGGAAAGCTCTCCTTCCATGCAAACAGCTGGGCCTCTATTACCAACGACCGATGGGTCCTCAACATAGTGTCCCAGGGATACAAATTTTATTTCCACACTCTGCCAACCCCAAAAGGGTTCCCAGATCTTCTTCCAAACAAGTGGGCAGAGGCCAAAAAGCAAGTCCTTTCCCTGCTCTCCATGAGGGCAATACAGCATGTTCCTGCAGACCAGAGAGGCCAAGGATGATGTCCTTCAAGAATGCAACTGCAGTCATAACATATGGGTTGTCCTGCCTCAGGCAGCCCTCGGTCGGCCGGATTCCAAAGTCTGGGTCCGACGTTGGCTGATGTCGCATTTCTCTCCGACGTCAGAGCGGCAGGAGTACATAAGCATCAGCCGATGCCATCTTCTCCAGTCTTTCTTGCCGCGCGGTGCCCGAAGCAGAAGCAGTTCGCAAGTGCCGGTCGGTCGGCTCCTGTATTCTTCGATCCAAAGTCATCAAAAAAGCTAAGTACCCCGTTGGGGACCTTTTCTTGCCTCAGCCGATGTCCGAATTTACTGAAAAAGTTAATAATTGTTTGTCTTGTGGTAAACAAATACCTCATAAGGATTTCCATTCTTATTGCCTTCCTTGCCTTGGCCCAGACCACGACGTCTCTGCCTTTGCCGCCTGTGCTCGCTTCAATAAGCGCACTCTCAGGCGCCGGGCAGAGTTCGCTGAAGACTTTTTCGGCTAAAAATTCGCTTACACGACGCCGTCGGAATTACCGACATCGCAGACTCCTAAAAAACGAAAAGACCGGGACCGACATCCTCGGCCCGCGTCCTCCGCCGACACCACGCCAAAACCTACCGCAAGTGCCCCGGTTCCCTCTGAGGCGGTTATTTCACCGCTCCGAACCGAGGACACTGCATTACCGATACCGGAGACCACACCGACGCCAGTTATTGATTTTCCTCCGGATACTGAAACCGAGGAAATGCCCGAGACCATTGCTGTGGATAAGGTCACTCCTGCATGTGGAGCTGCTAGGCCTCCCATGGCCATGTCTATCAAGGCCTACACACGTGCTAAGGCAGCCAGCAAGACCAAGCACCTTACTGCTAAAGTCTTACCTCAGCCTACTCCTGAAACACAAATCATGACTATGGCAGCAGACTTGATCTCCATGATCAGAGGTTCCCAGGCCCATCCTGAGAGAGGATCCCAGCCTCCTCCTGATAAGAGGCCCAGGGTTGAGCCCACTGACCCTCTCCCTTCAGATGAAGATTCTGAGGCCTCTGGCCACTCCGATAGCCAGGAAGAGCCTTTCCAGACCTACGAGGACTCGGATGCAGAGGACTCCATCCCCTCGGCCTCCCCTCCTGAGGATATTTCTTTTGGGGAAGTTCTGCATTCCATGAGGGAACATTTTAAGTGGCAAGGCCAGGAATATTCTGATTCCAGAAAGCGCCTTCGAACCTTCCTTAAAAAGCCCCAACACAGGCCCTTAGCTATACCTCCTGTGCTTGATGTTTTGGATGATCTATACTCTGACTCCAGTGTTACCCCTGATACTCTCCCTCCTGCTCCTGCCAAGCCGGACAGATACTATAGAGTCCCTGAAACACATTCTCATTTCTTTAGTGCCCATGCTGTTGATTTAGAAACAATTTCCCAGGGGCCTAAAGGGGTTTCAGCTACCACCTCCAAAAATCCTTTGCCTTCCAACAGGGAAGCTAGGTCATTAGAGAGATGGGGGAAGAAGGTTTACACCTCCACTACTTTGTCTATGAGAGCTCTCAATTGTCTCTTTCATATGTTTCAATATCAGGATTTCCTGTTAGATGATTTACAGAAAACTTTGGCCTCTCCTGAACCTTTAGATAGGAAGTCTTTGCAGGAGGCTGTACATAACTCTCAGCAAGTTAGCAATCACTTTCTTCAGTGTGGAATATGATGCATTGGAAGCTTCATGTAGGGCAGCTATGACAGGGGCGGTCATTCGTAGACATGCATGGTTAAAAGAACAACCTCTACCAGATCATGTTAAGGCTAAACTTCTTGATGCACCCTTGGAAAAGAACAAACTTTTTGGTGCTAATGCTAAAGATGTATTAAAGACCATTGAGGAAAAAGCCAAGTCAGTTCAGACAGTCAAAGATTTCCTCCAGGTTCAGCCACTCAGATTCAGCAGGAATTGGCCTTCAAAAAACTGGTCCTTTCCTAATCCTGAAAAATTTCAAAGGGGCAAAAACAGGCGTGGCCGAGGAAGAGGACAATACAGAGGTTCCTACAGGGGACGACAATGGCAACCAGCAAACCAAAGAAGTGACACAGGGGCTTCTCCTGCCCCACAGGGACAATCCCAATGACTTTCCTCTACTTCCGCTAACCAAAGAGCAAACAGAAGCTCCCTTGGGCGGAATATTATTTCTGTTTTCAGACAATTGGCACAGATTGACAAAGGACAAATGGATTTTGGACATTATAGACCAAGGCTACAGGTTCCACTTTCATACCTTACCAAGGAAACAAGGCATGCCAAACCTACCACAAAACCAGAGGGCAGAGGCTATCAAGCAAATTTCTCTGCTTTCTCAGATCAATGCAATAGAAAAAGTTCCACAACAAGAACAAGGCCAGGGGTTTTACTCAAGACTGTTCCTTGTTCCAAGAAAAGAAACTCAATGGAGACCAATACTGGATTTGTCCACATTAAACACCTTTCTCATAGTACCAAAGTTCAAAATGCTGACCTTACAGCAACTCCTTCCCATGCTGGGCAAGGGGTCTTGGCTGATTACTCTGGACCTCAAGGAGGCATACTTGCATGTCCCTATCAGACACAGCTGCAGAAGATACCTCAGATTTCTTGCAGGGCCAGAGCATTATCAATTCTCAGCATTGCCATTTGGCTTATCTACTGCGCCCAGAGTATTTACAAAATGCCTGGCTTCAGTAATTGCTCACTGCAGGCTCCAGGGGATCCAAATTTACCCGTACCTGGACGACTGCCTCATACAAGCGGACGACAAACTGATTTTGACAAAAAACTTGGATTATGTCATACAATTGCTACAAGCTCTGGGATACACAGTCAACTTCCAAAAGTCAAGACTTCAGCCATCCCAGCAAATAACCTTCTTAGGAGCCAATCTAGACACAACCTCTCAAATGGCTTACCTAACAGAAGACAAGCAAAATAAGTTAACTCATTATTTCAAAGGTTTGGCAAAGCTCACCCAGATGACTGCAAGGAGATTCCTACAGGCCCTGGGTTACATGGCATCCTGCATTCTCCTGGTTCCATTAGCAAGACTACACATGAGAGAGCTTCAATGGTACCTAAAAAGTTTATGGTCTCAACACAGCAACAACCTAGAGACAACCATACCGCTCATTCCATGCCTACAAAAGGAATTTCTATGGTGGGCCTCGGTAAGCCAGGCAAACACAGGTATGTCATTCAAAAAACCTCAAATAACGCAAACAATGACCACAGACGCCTCAGACCTTGGATGGGGGGCGCACATGGAGGGCAGATGTATTCAAGGACAATGGTCTCCAAAGAAAACACATCTGCATATCAACCAAAAAGAAATGCTGGCAGTAATGCATGCTCCGTGCATACATTCTCCAAACACTACAACCTCCCTTTTATATTCCAGATCCAGAGCAGGCTTTGCTTCGGCAGTCCTGCAGGGATTGATAGCTACACCATCCTTTTCTTAGAGCATTCCACCTCCCCCAGCTAAGCTATGGTATTCAACCCATATGTTATGACTGCAGTTGCATTCTTGAAGGACATAGTACAGTTTTGTACCTACCATAAATGTAGATGTCCGATAGATATGCAACTGCAGTCTTTTCCTCCCTACTTCCCCTCTATTCCTTGGGTCCACTCCTCTCCCTGTTATCCTAGCTGGGGATATCTGTTATGGTGTATCTGTTTATTACTTATTTATTTGTCTGGAAACCTGTTTTTGTCTTCCAAATTGATTACAGCCTTTCTTGGAGGGCACCTGGCATCTGGGGCAAGAAACACTGAAGAAGATGGCGTCGGCTGATGCTTATGTACTCCTGCTGCTCTGACGTCTGAGAGAAATGCGACATCAGCCGACGTCGGACCCAGACTTTGGAATCCGGCCGACCCGAGGGCTGCCTGAGGCAGGACAACCCATATGTTATGACTGCAGTTGCATATCTATCGGACATCTACATTTATGGTAGGTACAAAACTGTACTTTCATTGTGTTACACTGCTGCAGTCATTACACTTGGGTTATCCTGCCGTCAGGCGGTTCCCCAGTTGGCCTGAGTTCCAAAGTTTTGGTCCGGCATCGGTTACTGTCGCCTCATCCCTGATGTCAGTGTGACAGGGGTATATAAGATGCAGCCAACGCCATTTTCTCCAGTCTTTCTTGCCGCGCAGTGCCCGAAGCAGAAGCAGTTCGCAAGTGCCAGTCGGCCGACTCCTGAGATTTTCATTCCGAGTCCAGAACTAAAGTCTTGTAAAAAAGCTAAGTAGCCCGTTGGGGAAACTTTTTCTTGCCTCGTACCAATGTCAGTAAAAGTTTAATAACTGTATTTCTTGTGGGAAGCAAATACCTCATAAGGATTTCCATTCCTATTGTATTCCATGCCTAGGCCCTGACCACGACGTCACTGGTCGTCGGTTTTGTGCTAGGTTTAACAGGTGCATTATTAAACGTCTGTTTGATTTTGCCCGACATTATTTTGGCAGAAAATTCAATTACACCATAGGATCATAGGTTAGTACTAAGCTAACTGCCCTTGTGAGCCATTTTAAGCCTAGCCATTTATCCCTTGAGACTCAAACCCTGCACCTTGTGTTTGTGAGGCAAACACCTTAACCATTAGGCCACCCTCCCTCACCTTCCGACTACCGCAATGCATCAAAAGCGCAAGGACAAGGACGGGCATCCGAGGCCCAAAACTGACTAGGCCTGTTCTAGGCCGGTCGCCGTTTTTCAGCGAGGCGCCTACGCAGCCCCTGACAACCGCTTCACAGAACCACAGACTGCCTCCGACTCCCACGTGGAGCTGGCTGGGCCTTCGGATGCACTAGGTTTTCAGCTTTCCGATCCTAACCCTACAGAGGGAACCGAAGTAGCTGAGCAATCCACAGCTACAGAGGGTGTTTTCAGACCTACCCAGTTAACCATTAAACCCTCTGCTAAGTCTAAGCCTCCCTTAAAAGTAAGGAAACGGACACAACTCTCTCCAGGACAGGCTTCCATGCCTAAGAAACAAATGCTAAAAATGGCAGAGGACCTAATCACCCTGATCAGGGGGTCCCATCCCCCTCCTGATAAAAGGCCCAGAGAGGATGCAGACTATGAATCTTCCAACCAGGTGTCCATTTCCTCAGACAGGATATTCTTTACCCCCTTATGAGGATTCTGATGCTGAGGAAGCAATTCCATCAGACTCTCCACCTGAGGATTATTCCTTTGGGGAGACCCTACATACCATGAGGGAACATTTCCATTGGGAAGGCCAGGATTACTCAGAATCCAAGAAAAGGCTCAGAGACTTCCTTTTATTGCCTCAACACAGACCCCTTACTATCCCGCCAGTTTTAGATATTGTGGATGATGTGTACACTGAATCCAGTTTAAACCCTGACTCCTTACCCCCAGCCCCATTAAACATGATAGATATAGAGTCCCTGACTCTCACAAATTTCTGTACAAAACCCTGTTGCTGACCCTGAAACTATTTCTCAGGGACCCAGAGGGATTAAGGCCTCATCAGCAAAAAACCCAGTTCCCTCTGACAGAGATTCCAGAGCATTAGACAGATGGGGAAAGAAGGTATATACATCTGCAACTTTAGCAATGAGAGCCTTGAATTGCCAGTTTCATGTGCTAAAATATCAGCAATTTTTGATGTCTCAGTTGAAACAAAAGATGCTTCCAGATTCAGATCCTCCTAATTTTAAAGAAATGCAGGATTTATTGCATGCAGCTGAACAAGTGGGAAAACCTACTTTGCAATGTGGGGTTGATTCCTTAGAAGGCCTCCTGTAGAGCAGCAGTTACAGGCTCTGTCATTAGAAGGCATGCTTGGTTAAAAGAACATGCGTTGCCAGATCATGTGAAGGTCAAATTATTGGATAAACCTTTGCAGCGGGATGTGCTGTTTGGAGTTAAGGCAGAGGAGGTATTAAAGAAGATGGAGGATAAGGCAAAATCTATGCAAACGGTGAAAGATTTCTTACAGGTTCAGCCTCCTCGTTTTAGCAGAAATTGGCCAACTAAGAATTGGTCCTTTCCAGTCACAGATAGACCTCAAAGGGGCAGATACAGACGTCCAAGAGGTAGAGGTCAGGCACAAGGCCCTTACAGGCCTCGACAATGGGGTACACCAGGCCTGAAAGAAGGGGAAGACAGGCCTCAACCTTATAAAAAGCAGCCTCAATGACTTTCCACTGCAGCTGCCAAACAGCTCACTTGGCAGCCCCCTTAGGAGGAAAACTGGCACTTTTCTATCACAACTGGCATTGCATCACCAAAGACAAATGGGTTCTCAACATTGTATCTCAAGGTTACAGGTTCCACTTTCACACTCTTCCAAGGTTAAAAGGAATGCCAAATCTGCCACCAAATCAATGGGCAGAGGCTCAAAAACAAATTACAGCACTCACTGACATGAGAGCTATTCAAAAAGTACCACCACAGGAACAAGGACAAGGATTTCACTCTACTCTTTCTGGTTCCCAGAAAGGACAAAGCCTGGAGACCCATTCTGGACCTTTCTTCACTAAACACTTACCTGGATGTTCCGAAATTCAAGATGTTGACACTACAGCAGCTTCTTCCCATGCTGGGCAAGAAAGCTTGGCTCGTGACTTTGGACCTCAGAGGCATACCTGCATGTCCCTATCAGACAAAACTGCAGAAGATACCTCAGATTTCTAGCTGGTTCAATGCACGATCAATTCTCTGCACTGCCCTTTGGCTTATCTACTGCGCCCAGGGTCTTCACAAAGTGCCTGGCACCAGTAATTGCATTTTGCAGGCAAAAAGGAATTTAAATTTATCCATACCTGGACGACTGCCTAATTCAAGCAGAGAGCAAGGACATTCTACTAAAGCATCTGGGGTATGTAAAAAAGTTAAGTTGCCTGGGGTACACAGTAAACGAAAAGAAATCAAAACTAGTGCCCTCGCAACAGATAATATTCCTGGGTGCCAGCTTGAACACAACTGCTCAGATGGCTTATCTCACACCAGACAAGCAAGGACAACTGACTCAATATTTTCAATTAATGGCAACAAAGACCCAACTCCCTGCAAGAAAAATTCTGCAGGCCTTGGGCTACATGGCATCTTGCATACTACTAATTCCATGTGCCGGACTGCATACGAGGAAACTACAATGGTACCTAAAGAGTGTATGGTCTCAACACTGTCAAAGTTTGGAAACAGTTATACCACTAATTCCTTGCCTACAACAGGAGTTTCGATGGTGGGCACAAGCTTGTCACCTCAACAAGGGACAGCCTTTCACTCAAGCCACAGCCAGGCAAACACTGACAACAGATGCATCGGATTATGCCTGGGGAGCACACATGGTGGGAAAATGTATCCAGGGCAAGTGGCCCACAGAGCAAAGACATCTCCACATCAATCAAAAAGAGATGCTAGCTGTACAAAATGCTTTTATAGCTTTCAAGGACCTGCTGCATCCAGGACAATTACTACTAACGACAGACAACACCACAGTTATGTGGTACATAAACAAGAGGGCACACACTTCTACCCCCTCTGCAGACAAGCCATGACCTTGTGGAACACAGCTCTAAACTACCAAGTTCATCTGCAAGCACAATTCCTGCCAGGAGAGAAAAACACACTGGCAAACTACCTAAGCAGAAACATCATGGACCCCCCATGAATGGGAATTGAACCCACAAATATTCCGAATGATAACATAAAAATGGTGGAGCCTGGACATAGATCTCTTTGCTTCCCCAATGAACTGCCAATTTACAGAAATTCTGCACAAAGAGCTACCATCCACAAGCATGGAAAGTGGATGCCCTCTCATTCAGCTGGAAAAAACTACAAGTATACTTTGTGTTGGAAAAGCTCACCATACCCCCCTTTGAACCTGCAGCTTCAGCAGAGTTAAAATTCCTCTCTTGGAAGACAGCCTTGCTTCTGGCCATCACTTCAGCTAGAAGATTATCAGAGCTACAAGCATTCATGGCTGTAGAGCCCTTCATCATTTTCCATGCTGACAGGTTCTCCCTTAGGACTTAACCCATCCTTCATGCTTAAAGTGGTGTTGAGTGTGGCTCAAACAATCCATTCATTTGACCACCTTTTTCCCTAACCCACAAAACAAAGGGGAAGGATTCTGCACTCTGTAGATGTGCACAGACATTTCAGATTCTATCTGGACAAGACTAAATCTTCTAGAAAAACTGATCAATTGCTAGTCAGCTTCCCAGCAGGGGCAGAGGGCAAGGCCACGTCCAAACAATCGGTCTCCAAATGGATAGCACACTGCATCCATTTCTGCTACAAACAGCACGGGAATCCGCCCCCAAAGGGGATCAGGACACACATCACCAGGGCAACCTCCACCTCTGCAGCTTTTCTCAGAGGGGTTCCCACCAGAGACATCCTGGAGGCTGCAACATGGACATCTGTTTATACTTTCACCAAGCATTGCCACCTGCCTATCTTCTCCAAATTCAGGGCAGACTTTGCCACCACAGTCTTGCAGGGTATCCTAGCCAGCCCCCAGTCTTCTTGACTGTCTCCACCCTTTTCTTCAGCTTTGCGAATCAACCTAAATGTGATGACTGCAGTAGTGAAATGCGAAGAACAGTTCAGTTGTGTGCACTTACCATAAATGTAAATGTTCAAGTGTATTCACTGTTGCAGTCCAGGTCCCCCCCTTCCTCTCCTTACAGGGAATTTTTGGTATTTACTCTCTACTGGTGGTGTGATTCCACCATAACCTAGCTCCCTATTTGGGGGCTCCTGACAGGGCAAGAAAAACTGATGTAATGGCGTCGGCTGCCTGATTTTATACCACTGACAACCTGACGTCATTCCTGGAGCGTCCGCAACCAACTCAGAAATGCTAAGCTTCTGGATTTCGGACAGACTGAGGGCTACCCCTGGCAGGATAACCCAAATGGGATGACTGCAACAGTGAATACACTCTAACATCAACATTTTCCTTTAGCCACATACCACAGAGTTCTCCATTTTTTCGTTAGTGGTCTGTCAGACATAAGCCATGAGTTTGAATATGACTAACATTTACAGAACACACACAGGATGGTAGCTTGAGTCCCCAGAAGTCTTTTTAGGGCCACCTGTTTTGTCCCGTCTGCCAAGGCTACAGTGACAATGGTCACCTCCCAACTGGAATGTGGGGGTACTGTAGTCTGAATGACCAAGGCATATAGTCCCACTCTGATGCCAGCCTTCAGGTCACTGTTCTGAAGAGGAGGGCAGTCCTAGTGTTGCAGGCCTTTCTGGATTCCCTTTCCCTACGAGTGATATCTGTTCAGGCGGCTAACATGTCATAGTCTGGTACATCGACAAGTAGGGAGGAAATGCTATCCTACCATTTAAGTAAAAAAGAGAGGAAACTGGCAATGGGTGAGATCTTACACTTGCTGATAGCAACTCATATTCTGGGGAAATCCATTGTTTTGGGAGACCTGGTTAAGCAAGTCTATCTTTCCTCATGAGAGGTCCCTCAGTCTGACCATGGTAGAGTAGATGTTTTGTCACTGGGGCGACTTTGCTGTTGCGATCTTTCCTTACCCTCACAACACAGAGTGCAACCAATACTTTGTCCTAATCCCCAGGAAGGGGAGCCACTGAAGCACACTTTGACCCAAATTTGGTCCCCTGGACTCTTGTACACTTTTCCTCTTACCTGTCTCATTCCAAAATTCCTGCAGAAAGTGTGAGAGGAATACTACAGCTGTCCTCATTGTTTCATTCTGGCCTGGACAGGTGTGGTTTTCCCTTCCTTTGGTATCATTTTATATAGTCCTCTTGGGTACTGGACCCCAGTCCAGATTTTCTCTCACTCGTCTGGAATGCAGTTCCTGAATATTCAAGGCCTCAGATTAGTCTTGGTTTCTCCAGTTTCACTGATGGCATGTTAGTCTATGCTTTCTTCCCCAGTAGTCCAAATTCGTACATCATACCAGAGACCATCTACCAGGAAGATTTACAAAAACAAATGGGAAAGATTTTTTATTTGGGCCTCTCAACAGAATCTGGATGACTTTTTGGCTCCTCTTTCAGCTGTTTTATACTTCCAGGCTTCCATTTTACAAAGGAGCCAGTTAACTGTACCATAAAAAGTTGAACTGGCCACCATTTCAAATTTTCAGATAGGGGAATAATTGTCCATTGTCTAAGGCCTTCTTAATGGAAACCTTTCTTCTTAGGCCTCCCTTTAAGGATCCCATCCCTTCTTGGGATATAACTATGATGCTACAAGCTGATGTTCTTCGTGTTTCACTGTTGCAGTTATTACATTTGGGTAGTCTGCTTGCAGATTGCCCTCAGTTGGGCTGATTAACAAAGTCTTGGGGCCTGCATCGGTTGCTGTCCCTTCTTCCATGACATCAGGTCATCAGGGGTGTAAAATATCCAGCCAACGCCATTACATCAGTCTTTCTTGCAGTGCGGTGCCCAAAGCAGAAGCAGTTTTCAAGTGCCGGTCGGCCGACTCCTGAAATTTTCGTTTGAGTTTCAGAACCGAAGTCTTCAACTAAAAGCTAAGTACCCAGTTGGGGAAATTTTTTTTCTTGCTCCTTACAGATGTCAGTAAAAGTTACTAATTGCATTACTTGTGGAAAGCAAATACCTCATAAGATTTTCATTCGTACTGTAATGTTCTTCGTGTTTCACTGTTGCAGTCATTACATTTGGGTAATCTGCTGGCAAGTTGCCCTCAGTCGGCCTGAATTCCAAAGTCTTGGGTCCTGCTTCGGTTGCTGTCTCCTCTTCCATGACATCAGGTCGTCAGGGGTATAAAACCTGCAGCTGACGTCATTTTCTTTAGTCTTTCTTGCCGTGCGGTGCCCGAAGCAGAAACATTTCGCAAGTGGCGGTCGGCCTACTACTGAAATATTCGAGTTTGAGTTTCAGAACCGAAGTCTTCAATAAAGCTAAGTACCCCGTTGGGGAAACTTTTTTCTTGCTTTTTACCGATGTCAGAAAAAGTTAATAATTGTATTACTTGTGGGAAGCGAATACCTCCATAAGGATTTCCATTTATATTGTATTCCTTGCCTAGGCCCTGATCACACCATGCCTGGCTGTCGTTTTTTTGCTAAATTTAACAACCGCACTATTAAACGTCGGTATATTTTTGCATCAAAGTATTTTGGAAACAGATTTAACTACACAGAAATGTCGTTGGATAGCAATTCGACTACCGGAGTACATAAAAAACGCAAAGAAAAGGGTAGAGAAAGGCAGTTGAGATCCAAAACCGACGAAGCTTCTCCTAAGCCAGTCGCCGGTACTCAGTGAGGCGCCTTTCATTCCCTGATGCCCGCTACCTTCGAGTCGCAGGCCTCTACCGACACCCATGTGGAGTCCGGCATGCCGCAAGATACTCAATGTATTGGACCGAAGGATGTATCTCCCTCGGATGGGTCCAGAGCTGCTGAGCAGGCACCAGCTTCGGAGGGTGTATTCAGACCTCAACATTTGTACATCAAACCGATGACAGCTGCAAATCCAAGGACAAAAGCAACTTCTGAACCTAAAAAAATGATGCATGAGCCACGTGCACAGGCCTCTATGCCTAAAAAGTAGATGATCAAAATGGCTGAAGACCTTATTACCTTGATCAGGGGTACCTATCCCCCTCCAGATAAGAGGCCTAGGCAAGACACAGACTATGAATCTTCAGATCAGGTTTCTATTTCTTCTGATCCCTCTTCTGATCAGGAATTATCTATACCTCCCTATGAGGATTCTGATGCAGAGGAGTCTATTCCATCTCCATCTCCTCCTGAGGATTATTCATTTGCAGAAACCGTGCATACTTTGAGGGAGCATTTTCATTGGGAGAGTCAGGACTTCTCAGAATCAAAAAAGAGGCTCAGGGATTTCCTCCTTCTCCCTCAGCACAAGCCTTTAGCCATTCCCCCTGTTTTAGACATTGTGGATGATGTGTTTTCGGAGTCAAGCTTGACCCCCAGACTCCTTACCTCCGGCTCCCAGTAGGTCTGACAGATATTAGAGTACCAGACTTGCATAAATTTTTATTTAGAAACCTTGCTGCTGATCCTGAAACTGTTTCACAGGGTCCAAAGGGAGTTAAGGCCTCAACAGCAAAAAACCCTACCCCCTCTGACAGAGATTCTAGGGCACTGGGCAGATGGGGAAAAAAGGTTTACACATCTGCAACCTTGGCAATCAGGGCCTTAAATTGTCAATTTCATATGCTTAAGTACCAACAACATGATATGGCATTGCTGAAACAAAAAATGATGTTGATTTCAGAATGTGCAGAAAAAAAAAGAATTGCAGGAAGTATTGCATGCAGCTGAACAAGTTTGGTAGCATACTTTGCAATGTGGTTTTGATTCTTTAGAGGCCTCCTGCAGGGCCGCAATTACTGGATCTGTGATTAGGAAGCATGCCTGGTTAAAGGAACAAAATGTGCCTAATCATGTTAAAGCTAAATTGCTAGATGCACCTTTACAGCATGATTCTCTGTTTGGTACTAAGGCAGAAGAGGTTTTAAAGAAAATGGAAGACAAAGCTAAGTCTATGTAAACTGTTAAAGATTTCTTATAAGTGCAGCCACCAAGATTCAGTAGACACTGGCCTACAAAAAATTGGTCCTTTACTATGTCAGACAGAGCTCAAAGGGGCAAATCCAGATGCCCTAAGGGTTCCCGGTACCAGGCTTAAGACTCATGCAGGTCAAAGCAATGTGGCGCA
The DNA here is from genome assembly GCF_019279795.1 of Protopterus annectens. Lineage (NCBI taxonomy): Eukaryota > Metazoa > Chordata > Ceratodontiformes > Protopteridae > Protopterus > Protopterus annectens. The sequence goes on along the minus strand of NC_056727.1, from coordinate 535,939,623 downwards.
TCCACCTCCAAATCTGGAGGAGATAAAGTGCAAACCTACAGAACGCAATCCCAGTGACTTCCCTCTGCCTACACCAAGCACTTGTCTATTGGCAGCACCCATAGGGGGAAAATTAGCACTTTTTGCTCAAAATCGGCAGTTAATAACCCAGGACAAGTGGGTACTAAATATCGTATCACAGGGATACAGATTCCATTTCCACACTCTGCCAATGACAAATGGTTGGCCAGATCTGCCAAAAATAACAATGGGCAGAGGCACAGAAACAGGTTACGTCCCTCATGGATATGGGGCCATTCAGATGGTACAAGAACAGGAAAAAATGGACAAGGTTTTTACTAGACTGTTCTTGGTACCCAGAAAGGACAAGGCCTGGCGACCAATACTGGATTTATGGATTTTGAACACCTGCCTGGACATTCCAAAATTCAAAATGCTGACTTTGCAGCAGCTTCTGCCCTTGCTGGGCAAGAATGCTTGGCTGGTGATTTTAGACCTAAGAGGCATACCTGCATGTCCCAATAAGACAGTCGTGCAGAAGATACCTCAGATTCAAGGCTGGCTTAATGCATTACCAATTCTTTGCACTGCATTTTGGCTTATCTACTGCGCCCAGGGTCTTTACAAAGTGCCTGGCACCAGTAATTGCATTTTGCAGACAAAGAAGTATTCAAATATATCCTTAACTTGGACGACTGTCTCATTCAAGCAGAGAACAAGGACACTCTTCTACCGACACCTTTCATTTGTGAAAAGGCTTCTAACATGCCTAGGGTACACAATAAACGAAAAGAAATCACAAATGGTACCCTCTCAAAAGAGAACATTCCTGGGTGCAAGCTTGAATACAACTGCCCAGATGGCTTACCTCACGCCAGACAAACAAAGGCAACTGACTACTTACTTCAAACTGATGGTAACAAAAACCCAGTCTTCTGCAAGACAAACTCTGCAGGCACTGGGCTTCATGGCATCCTGCATCCTACTAATTCTATATGCAATACTACATATGAGGAAACTTCAGTGGTACCTAAAACGTTTATGGAGTTATGGAGTCAACATTCACACAGTCTGGAAACAATGATTCCTCTCATTTCCTGCCTGCAACAGGAGTTTCTATGGTGGGCAAAGGCCTGTCACCAAAACATGGGACGGCCCTTCACTCTACCCCCTGCTAGCCAAACCTTAACAGACGCATCGGATTATGCCTGGGGGGCCCGCATGGCAGGAAGATGCATTTAGGGCATATGGGCACTAGATCAAATGCATCTACATATCAACCAGAAAGAGGTGCTAGCTGTTCAAAATGCCAACGGCCTTCAAAGACTTACTTCCTCCAGGACAACTACTGATAAAGACTGACAACACACAGTCATGTGGTATATAAAAAAGCAAGGGGGCACATACTCATACCCCCTTTGCAGATTAGCCATGACACTGTGGGACACAGCTTTGACCTACCAAATACATCTTCAAGCTCAATTCCTGCCAGGAAAACAAAACACTCTGGCAGACAATTTAAGCAGAAACCTTATGGATCCTCATGAGTGGAAACTAAATCCACAAGTTTTCAGCATAACAGAGAAATGGGGGAGCCCAGCCATGGATCTGTTTGCCTCTCCTCAAAATTATCAACTGAAAAGATTCTGCACAAGGACTTATCACAGATAAGCATGGAAAGTGGACGCCCTATCCTTCAGTTGGAAAAACCTAGGTTTACGCATTTCCTCCTCTGCCTCTTCTGTCTGCGGTCCTCCTAAAAGTCAGACGAGAAGCCAAAGATGATATTAATTTCCCCGGACTGGCCCCGCCAGTACTTGTACCCAATTCTAAGGAACTTGTCTCAGTACCCAGCTTGGACCTTGCCTCAAAAACCACAACTACTGTCCCAGCAAAACAATCGGATCCTGCACAGTCAATTACAGACTCTGAACCTGGCAGCATGGCTAATCCTGTAATCATACAAACGACACCTCTCAGTAAAGCTGTGATGGATGTAATTTTGGAAGCCAGAAGGCCTAGTACTAGAAAATCTTATGCTGACAAATGGAAGAGATTCTGTGCTTGGAATCAACTACAAGGAACTGATACAGCAGAACCACATATTCCTCAGATACTACAATACTTAACTGAGATGCTTGACAAAGGCCTATCTTTCTCATCAATCAAAATCCATGCCTCTGCCATTTCGGCTCATTACAATATAGAGCCACCAATCTTTTCTCATCCTTCACTAAAGCAGTATCTTAGAGGAGCCAAAAATTTAAGGCCTCCTAGAAGACCACCATTACCTGCATTGGGACCTCAATTGTGTTGGAAAAGCTCACCCTGCCTCCATTTGAACCAGCTGCTACCGCTGATATAAAGTTCTTATCATGGAAGACAGCTCTGCTACTAGCAATTAATTCAGCAAGAAGAGTTTGAGCTACAGGCCCTCATGGCTGTAGAGCCTTTTATCATATTTTACCCAGACAGTGTCTCTCTGAGGACAAATCCTACTTTTATGCCTAAGGTCGTTTCCAGTGTGGCTCTTAACCAAACAATTCATCTGCCAACTTTTTATCCAAATCCGCAGAACAAAGGGAAGAGAATTCTGCATTCCTTGGATGTACATAAACAGCTAAGATTCTATTTGAGCAGGACTAAAGCTCTAAGAAAAACTGAGCAATTACTAGTGTCGTATGCTGCAGGATCAGAAGGAAAGGCTATTTCAAAGCAAACAATTTCAAAGTGGATAAGCCATTGCATCCGTTTCTGCTACTTACACCATGGCAAACCTGTGCCCAAGGGCATTAGGTCTCACTCCACCAGAGCTGCAGCTACTTCAGCAGCATTTCTCAGAGGAGTACCAACCAAGGACATTCTAGAGGCTGCTACTTGGAGTTCTGTTCACACCTTTACAAAGCATTACCATTTGCCACTCCACTCTAAATCGAGGGCAGGCTTTGCCACTGTAGTGCTTCAGGGCCTTATAGCCTCACCTAATGCTGTTTACCTCCAGCCTCCCAACCATAGCTTTGGGATTCTACCCAAATGTAATGACTGCAACAGTGAAACATGAAGAACATAGTACAGTTTTGTACCCTTGCCATAAATGTAGATGTTAGAGTGTATTCACTGTTGCAGTTCAGGTTACCCACCCTGCCATCTGCCTGTCATTCTACAGTTTCTTTTCTTCTCTATCTTCTACAACCTATGTGGTGTATTTGCTTGTAGATGAAGGTAAAGTTTATATATGTGTGTGTGTGTGTGTGTGTGTGTGTGTGTGTGTGTGTGTGTGTATATATATATATATATATATATATATATATATATATATATATATATATATATATATGTGTGTGTATATATATATATATATATATATATATATATATAATATGTGTATGTATATATATATATATATATATATATATATATATATATATATGTGTGTATATATATATATATATATATATATATATATATATATATATATATATATATATAAATATTTATTTATTTATAATAATGCTATCTTTTTGGGGGCACCTGACATCGGTGGCAAGAAAAACTAAAGAAAATGGCGTTGGCTGCATGTTTTATACCCCTGATGTCATGGAAGAGGAGACAGCAACCGACGCAGGACCTATGACTTTGGAATTCAGGCCGACTGAGGGCAACCTGCCAGCTAATTACCCAAATGTAATGACTGCAACAGTGAGTACACTCTAACATCTACATTTATAATAAGTGTACACAACTGTACTTTCCTTGTGTAGGCCCTGACCATGACGTACCTTGCTGTCAGTTTTGTGTTTTATTTAATCAGCGCACTGTCCGTCGTTGGTATATTTTTGCCTCTAAATATTTCGGTTCTTGGTTTAATTATCCAGAAATGTCATCGGTTAGCCATCAGACTACCGGGATTCTGAAAAAACGCAAAGATAAAGACAGAGGCCGCTGAGGTCCAAAACTGCCGACGACGCTTCTAAGCCAGTCGCCAGTTCGCCGGTACTCAGTGAGGTGCTTTCGCAGCCCCGATACCCACTACTTCTGATTCACAGGCCTCTACTGAGACCCATTCGGAGTCCAGTATGCTGCGAGATGCTTCAACTATGGAACCCGCGGATGTCTCTACCTTGGATGGGACCAGAGCTGCTGCCTACGGACTTGCATATTAAATCAACACCTCCTTCAGTACTAAGGCCTAAATCTCGATCCATGTCTAAAACCGACGCCCAGGCCACATGCTCAGGCCTCTATGCCTAAAAAACAAATGATAAAAATGGCTGAAGACCTAATAACTCTAATCAGGGGTGATTATGAATCTTCTGATCAGGATTCTTTTTTCTGACTCTTCTGATGACCTGGATTTGTCCTTGCCTAATTATGAGGATTCTGATGCAGAGGACTCTATTCCCTCTGCTTCCCCTCCTGTGGATTTTTCTTTTGTGGAAACATTACATACTCTAAGGAAGTATTTTCACTGGGAAAGCCAGGAATTTTCTGATTCAAAAAAGAGGCTTAGGGATTTCCTTCTCCTACTTAAGCATAGGCCTTTGGCTATTCCTCCTGTACTAGACATTGTTGATGATGCCTTCTCGGAATCCAGTTTGGCCTCTTTATTCTCTGCCTCCTGCTCTTAGTAAACCTGACTGATACTATAGGGTTTCAGAGTCCCACAAGTTCCTTTTCAAAAATCCTATTGCAGATCCAGAGACTATTTCACAGGGGCCCAAGGGCATTAAGGCTTCTACCGCTAAAAATCCTACCCGCTTCTGATAGAGACTCCAGGGCGCTGGTTAGATGGGGTAAAAAGGTTTACACTTCAGCAACCTTGGTCATTAGAGCTTTAAACTGCCAATTTCATATGTTAAAATATCAGCAACATGTTATTGGACTGCTTAAACAGAAAATTATGTTGATTCCTGACTGTGTGGAAAATAAAGACACTTGGATTTAATGCATTCTGCTGAACAAGTCGTAAAACGTACTTTGCAATGTGGTTTTGATTCTTTAGAGGCCTCTTGCAGGGCTGCAGTTATACTGGGTCTGTGCTTAGAAGGCATGCTTGGCTTAAGGAGCAATCTTTGCCTGATCATGTTAAAGCTTAATTGTTGATTGCTCCTTTAAATCAGGACCGCCTGTTTGGCAACAAGGCTGAAGACGTTCTTTAACGATGGAAGATAAAGCTAAGTCTATGCAAACTGTTAAAGATTTTTTACAATTTCAGCCTCCTAGATTTAGTAGGCACTGGCCCTCTAAGAATTGGTCCTTTCCAGCCCCTTCCAGGTCTTCTCAAGCCTAACCCAGACGCAGCAAAAACCCAGGTTTCAGTCCCAGGGGACTTGCAGAACTAAGTAGTGGGGGGCCTCCACTTCCAAGTCTGGGAGTAAGAAGACTCCCCCCTATGGTAAACTGTCTCAATGACTTCCTTTAAAAATTTCCAAGCACTTATCTTCTGACTGCCCCTTTGGGGGGGGGGGGAATTGCTGTTCACTCAAAGAACTGGGAACTCATTACCCAGGACAAATGGGTTTTAAATATGGTGTCCCAGGGATACAGATTTCACTTCCATACATTGCCAACACCAAGTGGGTGGCCGGACCTACCCCCAAATCAGTGGGCAGAGGCCCAAAAACAAGTACTTTCTCTCTTATGCATGGGGCTATTCAACTGGTACCAGAAGAGGAAAAGGGACAAGGTTTCCACTCAAGACTTTTCCTGGTACCCAGAAAAGACAATTCATGGCGTCCTATCCTGGACCGGTCTACTCTAAACACCTTTCTGGAGATTCCAAAATTCAAGATGCTGACTCTTCACCATATACTTCCTATGCTAGGCAAAGACGCCTCGTTGGCAACACTAGCTTTAAAAGAAGCATACCAGCACATCCCAATCAGGGAACCTTGCAGAAGATACCTACTCTTCAAAGCAAGCTACATGCACTATCAGTTCTCTGCACTGCCCTTTCGCTTATCTACTGTGCCCAGGGTATTCACAAAGTGCCTGGCTCCAGTTATTGCATTTTGCAGGCAAAAAAGTATTCAAGTATACCCATACGTGGACGATTTGTCTAATTCAGGCAGAAAACCAGGACATACTTTTGAATCATCTGACTTTTGTAAAAAGGGTTCTAGCTCTTCTGAGGTACACCATAAACGAAAAGAAATCAAAACTGGTACCCTGTCAACAAATTACATTCCTGGGAGCAAGCTTGAATACAACTTCCCAGATGGATTACCTCACGCCAGCAAAGCACATTCATTTGACAACCTACTTCAAACAAGTGGCCACAAAACCCTGCTATCTGCAAGACAAATAGCAAGCCTTGGGGTTCATGGCTTCCTGCATTCTTCTAATTCCATATGCAAGACTGCATTTAGGAAACTACAGTGGTATCTAAAAAGCCCATGGCATCAACATTCTCACAGCCTAGAAACAATGATTCCCATCATACCTTGACTACGCCTAGAGTTCCTTTGGTGGGCAGAGGCCTGCCACCAAAACAAGAGACTACCTTTCACACCACCCCCTGCCGCCCAAACCCTAACGGATGCATCAGACTATGCACGGGGTCTCACCTGGCAGGGAAGTGCATTCAGGGCAAATGGAACCCAAATCAAATGCACCTGCATATCAATCAAAAAGAAATGTTAGCTGTACACAATGTTCTGACAGCCTTTGACTACATTCTTTCAGGACAACTAATGGTAAAGATGGACAACACCACTGTTATGTGGTACATAAACAAGCAGGGGGTACACATTCTTATCCCCTCATACAGAGCCATGGCATTGTAGAACACGGCCTTGAGCTACCAAGTGCACCTACAAGCTCAATTCCTGCCAGGAAAATTAAATACACTGGCAGATGGACTAAGCAAAAACCTCATGGACCCACATGAGTGGAAACTGGAACCAAGGATTTTCAACATGTTGACAAGCGAATGGGGGAGCCCAGATATAGACCTGTTTGCCTCCCCCCAGAACTACCAATTGGACATATTTTGCACAAGGACTCCCCGCAAACAAGCTGGAACCTATCAGTCTATGCCTTCCCCTCGCTGCCTCTGCTCTCCAAAGTACTACTAAAAGTCAAACAGGACAAACCAAGGATGATTTTGATTGCTCCGGACTGGCCATGCAAACACTGGTACCCTCTCCTGCACAGTGTGTCACTGTCATCTCCATGGCACCTGCCTCAGACTCCTTCCTTGCTTGTCTCAGCAGGAGAACCAGATTCTGCACCCTCAACTTCCAACACTGAACCTTGCAGCCTGGCTAATTATTTAAACTCTCCCTTACCGTCCCTCAGCAAACCTATGATTGATGTCGCCCTTGAGGCATGGAGGCCTAGTACTAGAAAATATTATGCCGAAAAATGGAAAAGATTCTGTGCCTGGAACCAATCTCAAGGGATGAGCACAGCAGCGCCCAATTTACCTCAAATTTTACAATACTTAACTGAGATGCTTCACAAGTGCCTGTCTTTTTCCTCCATTAAAATCCATGCCTTAGCCATTTCAGCTCATTATAACACAGAACCCCCCCCTCTTCTCTCATCCACTGCTCAAATAGTTCCTCAGAGGGGCCAAAACTTTGAGACCACCCAGGAGAGCTCCAACCTCAGCCTGGGACCTTAACTTTGTATTGGAAAAACTCACTCTACCTCCTTTCGAACCAGCTGCTACTGCAGAGTTAAATTTTCTTTTTTGGAAAACAGCTTTCCTTTTAGCAATCACTTCAGCTAGAGGGGTATCTGAATTACAGGCCCTTATGGCAGTGGAGCCTTTCATCATCTTTCATGCGGACAGGGTGTCACTCAGAACCAATCCATCCTTCATGCCTAAGGTGGTATCCAGTGTGGCTCTTAATCAATCTATTCATTTGCCAACCTTCTTTCCCAATCCACAGAACAAAGGGGAATGGATACTGCATTCCTTGGATGTGCACAGACAACTTAGATTCTACTTGGACGGGACTAAACCTCAAAGAAAATCTGATCAACTGCTGGTAGCATTTGCTGCAGGGGCAGAGGGGAAGGCTATTTCAAAACAAACCCATTTCTAAATGGATAAGCCATTGCATTAATTTCTGCTATAAGCACCATGAAAAAAACCTATCCTCCAGGGGATCAGACCTCACTCCACCAGGGCTGCATCTACTTCTACAGCCTTTCTCAGAGGTGTTCATACCAGGGACATCCTAGAAGCTGCTACCTGGTGTTCTGTACATTCTTTCACAAAGCATTATCATTTGCCAATTTTCTCTAAATCCAGAGCTGGCTTGGCCACTGCAGTCTTGCAGGGCCTTATAGCTGGTCCTAATGCTCTCTAAACTCCTCCTCCCAACCATAGCGTTGGGAATCTACCCAAATGTATTGACTGCAACAGTGAAACACGAAGAACATAGTACAGTTTGTACACTTACCGTAAATGTAGATGTTTGAGTATATTCACTTTTGCAGTCCTGGTTACCCTCCCTCCTGCCCCCTAACCTTTAGCTATACCTCTACTTTCCTTTACTATGCTTAAAAGCCTTTTTGGTGTATTTGCTTTTTTTGTTGGAGGTATACCTTTGTGTTTTTATGTTTATTTGCTTCCTATTAGGCACCTGACATCTGGGGCAAGAAAAACTGATGTAATGGTGTCTACTGCATATTTTCTATACCCCTGACTACCTGACTTCATGGAAGAAGGGACCGCAACCGACGCAGGACCCAAGACTTTGTTAATCAGGCTGACTGAGGGCAACCTGCAAGCAGATTACCCAAATGTAATGACTGCAACAGTGAATACACTCAAACATCTACATTTATGGTAAGTGTACACAACTGTACTTTACTAAACATCCATTTGAACCTGCAGCCAAGGTGGACTTCAGATTTCTGGCTTGAAAAACCTTGTTTCTTCTGGCAGTCACTTCAGCCCAGTGTGTGTCAGAACCTTAGGATCCGTCTTGCAGACTCTCTTCCTTTTCCATAAGGATAGGCTATCTTTGTGGACAAACGCATGTTTCACCCCCCTAAAGTAGCTACTGAGACTTCAGTAAACAAATCATAACTGCACCAGTTTTCTTCCCCAGTTTTACCTACAAAGGGGAGTATATGCTGGATATGTGTAAGATTAGGTTTCACTTTACCATTTTCTCTTTGCATAGGCAGTACAGCCATATTAAAGCAGACATGCACATTTAACATGTAGTTTCATGGAAAGGAATGTTTCAGTAACCTCCAGTCAAGAATACTAATAAGAATAGAGCGTGCTAACGGAATGTGCAGTACTGTGCAGTACATCAAATGCAAGCAGATTTGGAAACCAAGGTTAAAGAGGCGTGTAGAACTTGTATGAAGTGTACAGGATTTTGGTACTTTTGAGAGGTACTATAGACACAGAAGTGAGTGAGTTATTTCGGATGGATAGGCAGAAAGTCATTGCAATGCAGTCCACAGAATTCTGGGACAGACACTCCAGAGCGAGTGCAGAGGGGGAAATGAATAATTCTGAGTACGAGTGTCGAAGCTACGGATGTTAAAATTAAACTGAAACAGACTGGTCAGCTTTATTGCTGGGGATCAAAAACAAAACACTAAATGTGCAGTGATAAATCTGGTTGACTTCAAGTAACAAAAGATAAGTGAATAAATGTCACCGGAACCACGCACATGACCTGATTTAAAAACTTCTTTAATACAAAACATGCTTCAAAGTCACTAAAAACTCCTTTAACACAAGTATGAAACACTTTTGCCCTTGGGCTTCTTCAGATATCAAAATGTTAAAAAAGCACTGTTTAAATGAATTTTTCAAACACATGACCTGCATAAGTAATTCAAATTCAGTTAACCTGTCTGTGAAGTTCTCTCAAGTGGGGTTTTAAAGTGACTGACTGTACCATTCAGACCTGGAGAAATATTAGCTCTGAGTCTAAATTTCCATTTAAGTTGTTCTTGTTCAGGTCTGTGTTTAATGTCCCTTTCTCTTAATGGTTCATATGTTGTGTTCACATAAATTTAAAAGTGCATGTATTGTCAGTCTCGGTAGTATGCTTATGTGCATTTTTGATTTACTTTTCTATTGATATCCAATACGTGAATATTCTTTTTTTAATTTCTGGTTTGTCATCCCTACATAATATGACTCCCATTTGCTACATTTCACTAGGTTAAGCAAGTTACGCATATTGCAGCTACCATAAACATAAAGTGTAAAGTCTCTGTTCACTGGATGTTTGAATGATTTATGTATATACACACAACACCTGCATTTATTACATTTAAAGGTGCCCCATTTAATACTACGAAATAGTGATTGGTTGTTCTTTATAACATATTATACCATGACCCCCCCCCAAAACGTGCACGCTGATTGGCCAGCGTGCCCGTTGTAAATCGAGTTATACTAATGGAAAAAGGTCCGGTCGTCCGGACTTTTTTCCATTAGTATAACTCATTTTTTTAAAACACTGTCTCGCTATGTTAAATGGGTTTAACATAGCGAGACAGCTTTAAAATAAGCAACGGAGATCTCCGTTGCTTATTTTAAACTGTCTCGCCATGTTAAACCCATTTAACATAGCGAGACAGTGTTTTAAAGCAACGGAGAAAGCAAGATCTCCGTTGCTTTTAGTCTCGCTATGTTAAATGAGTTTAACATAGCGAGACAGTTAAAATAAGCAACGGACATCTCCGCTGCTTATTTTAACTGTCTCGCTATGTTAAACTCATTTAACATAGCGAGACACTAAAAAGCAACGGAGATCTTGCTTTCTCCATTGCTTTTGCTCAACTCTGATGTACTGCGCAGGCGCAGTACATCAGAACTGCCGGATGCCAGACATCTGCGGAAGGGCAGTAAACGGGCATTATACTATGCCATTATTTAAGAAAATAATAGTTTCTTTTCTTAAATAATGTCATATAATAGCAATAACCACTTCTGGTGTGGGTAATGCTAAATTTACCCACGGTTGGCTTTGTTTGGTCCCTCGGGCTTCGCCCTCAGGACCAAACCACGCCAACCGTGGGTAAATTTAGCATTACCCACACCCAGGCGTGGGTTATTGCTATAATCTGTTTAAGTTAACATTTATTTTATAACTAAAGTTGGGTTTCTCATTCAGTACTTTTTTAGTTCAGGTACATACATCCATTAAGATTGGCCACTATGTGTGTGTTCGCTTAATGGCCAATTTAGTTGCATCTGTTAAAAGGACAACAGCGGGATTCTGTTATTAAATGCTCAACTTCTCTGTCCCTTTTCTCCCTATTTATTGCTCCTGCTATGAATAAACAACAACACAACATTTAAAATATTTTTAAATTAACTTGTTTCTCTCCACTAGAACAGTACCTTACTGTAGTGTGGTGGTTTCACTTTCAAAAAACTTTTATCCCACCCTGGAAAAGTCTCCCAATTCATTTGTCATCAAGGCCACTGAATACAGGTAGTTTTCTGGCCAATTGCCTTCCCAAACTGACATCACCATGATTGTCCTTAAAGCCCAGCCATGCTGTGATGTCCTTCTCCTACCCATACAGAAAGTAAAGGCTAGAACAAGGAAACAGTACATGAGTCAAATCTCCTGCTGTGAGCTGTCAATCACGGCAGATAAGAGCTCAAATTACCCTTTGCACTTGACAGCTAGGGAAGTTAGGTGTGAAGGGGGATGGCAGATGAGTCATAGTACAATTCAGGCTTCACAAAAAAAAAATGCAGTTTAGCCATTCCAAAAAGAAGCAGCAGTAAAAAGCACTTTGAAAGTCTGTTCTGTGGCATTTGTACTATTTGTGTTTTAAGTAGTCATTGAATGGCATGAAATATTACTTTAAACTTACTGAGAGACAGCAGTGTATGCATGTAAAATCAATGCAGTGACAGGAGCTTTAGGAAGAAATAAGCCTGCGCGATGTAACTTTTTTTTTTACAGACTAGCACTGTATTTTGGGATACCGAGAGGCAGACTTAACAGTCAGAATTAATTCAAGTTGCCAGACCTCATGTGGTCAGACTCAAAAATTACATATAAAAATATTTAAAAACCTGTAAATAGTTCGAGTGGTGGTAAAATGTAGGAAACACCAATGAAATAAGCACGTTTTTTAAGTCTGTGGGTGTGGTTCTTTAAGTCCTGGTCTGACTCTGCGTGATGGGATGATGGTTTGCTTTCTGGTTCTGCTTGTTCTGAAAAACGTTTTCTTGGAACTGGTTGGGACATCGGTAGAGGTTCCGCTCTCCATTAGGCAAAAACTCAATGGTTCTAATGCTCCTATAGCTACAGTTGTACAAACAAAACATAGGCGTTGTGATGGACACTCCTGTTGCAAACATATATGCCAACATTGTAATGTACTGTTGGGAAAGACAGAGTGTTTTAAATGAAAACCAACACATAGTGTTTTAAATGAAAACCTGTATAAAAGTAATGTGATTTTCTATAGACATTTTGTAGATGATTTGTCTTTGATCTGGGAAGGAACAGCAGCTAGTTTTGAGGAGTTTTAATGTGTATCTGACACCACCGATTTCCTCAGATTTAAAAGTGACATTTCTGCAAAAGAAATTAACTTTTTAGATACAACACTTAGCAAGGATGAATTAGGACACATTGATGCCATGCAATGTAGAAAGACTTTCAAGAGAAACACGTACTTGCATAGGATGAGTATGCGCCCTCCATGTATTTATGACAGCATAGTTAAAATCAACTATTCCGGGTGGCTAAGCTCAACATGATAGATGCTAACCGGGAGGGACCGTTGCAAGTAGTAGCTCAAGAATTCTTTGATTGAGGCTATAGAGCCAAAGAAGTGTATAGTATCAGAAATGAAATTCTTTGTAAATGTAAAATAGAATCTAAGCCATTGTTCTAAACTAGAAAACAAAAGAAAGCGATCCCAGTAGAACATACATATGTCCTTCAAGGATGCATCTGCAGTCCTTACAAATGGGTTGTCCTGTCGTCAGGCAGCCCTTCAGTCGGCCGGATTCCAAAGTCTGGGTCTGGCCTCGGCTGGTGTCGCACTTCACCCGACGTCATAGCTGCAGTTACTCGGGTATGAAGGCATCAGCCGACGCCATTTTCCTCAGTCTTTCTTGCCGCGTGGCGCCCGAAGCAGAAGCTGTTCGCAAGTGCCGGTCGGTCAGATCCAGAGATTACTACTACCGAATACTACTTCGAAGACTTCTAAAAAGCTAAGTACCCCGTTGGGGACTCTTTCTTGCCTCAGCCGATGTCAGAGAAAGTGAATAACTGTTTATCTTGTGGGAAACAAATACCTCATAAAGCTTTCCACTCCTACTGTATACATTGCTTAGGCCCAGACCACGACATAGCAGCTTGTCTAGCCTGCGCTTCTTTTAACCGACGGACGCTTAGACGTCGGTCGGAGTTTGCTGAACAAATTTTCGACTCTAATTTTGCCTACATTATGCCGTCGGATCCTCCGACAACGCAAATTTCCAAAAAACGAAAAGAAAAGGACCGACACTCGCGGTCCGCGGTCTCGGCCGAAACCGCGATTAAGCAAACCGTGAGTGTCTCTGTTTCGGCCGAAACCGAGCAAGCGGTTCCTTCTCCAGCCGAAACCATGCCTTCTACCGAGGCCTCCTCTAACCTGGTAGAATCTGCTTCTGAAATCCAGCCTTCTGTTGCGGTTTCTCAGGAATTATCAGACACAATTCCCCTGGATATTTCAACCCCTGCACGTGGAGCTGCTAGGCCTCCTGCAGCCATGTCTATTAAGGCCTTTGCCAGGGCTAAAGCAGCCAAAGCTTCAAAATCTGTGCCTGCCAAACCCCCCTCACACAGGCCCAGCACTAGCTCTCATATGCTATCTTTGGCTGAGGATTTAATTTCTTTTATTCGTGGATCCCAGCCTCATCCAGACAGGTCCTCTCTCCCACCTCCAGAAAAGAGACCTAGAGCAGAGCCCCTGAACCAGTATCCACTGATGGTTCCTCTGATGAATCAGAACATACAGACCTTCCTGAGGCTTCTTATTCTCCTTACGAAGACTCTGATGCTGAAGAGTCCATTCCTTCAGCCTCTCCACCGGAGGAATTTTCCTTTGGGGAAACCTTGCATGCTATGAGGGAACATTTTCAGTGGCAGGGCCAAGATTTCTCAGACTCCAGAAAAAGGCTTAGAACCTTTCTACATTTGCCACAACATAGGCCTTTAGCTATACCTCAAGTTCTTTCTGTTGTAGATGATGCATTTAATGATGCTTGCACTGCTCCTGATTCATTACCTCCGGCTCCTGCTAAGCCAGATAGGTTCTACAGGGTCCTGGACACTCATCACCATTTATACAAGGCTCCTTTTGCAGATCCAGAGACCATCGCCCAGGGCCCTAAAGCTGTAGCTGCTACTTCTACTAAAAACCCCCTCCCCTCTGAAAGGGAATCCAGGTCCTTAGAGAGATGGGGTAAAAAAGTTTACACTTCTGCTACCTTGTCAGCTAGGGCTTTGAACTGCCAATTTCATATGATTCAATATCAAGAGTTTATGCTTGACCAGTTAACTAAAAAGCTTTCCTCTGAAGAATCTTTAGATAAAAAAATATGTTCAGGAAATGGTACATAACATACAGCAGGTTAGTAACCATTCTTTAAAATGTGGCTATGATGCACTGGAGGCTTCCTTTAGATCAGCCATGACTGGCACAGTTATCAGGAGACATGCATGGTTGAAAGAACAGGCATTACCAGACCATGTCAAATCAAAGCTTTTGGATGCACCCATGGACAAGGTCAATTTATTTGGTTCCCCTGCTCAGCAGGTGCTAAAAAAGATGGAAGAGAAGGCGAAATCTGTACAAATGGTGAAAGATTTCTTACAGGTTCAACCTCCAAGGTTTAGCAGGAACTGGCCCTCCAAGAATTGGTCCTTTCCGGACTCCTCTAAGGCTCAGAGAGGCAGGAATAGGCGCTCAAGAGGCAGAAACCAATCCAGGGTGCCTACAGGGGACGCCAATGGCAAGGTAACAACCAGCGAGGCACAGACGCAGCCACCACCACTACAACAACTCAATCACAGTGACTTGACAGTGGCACCGCCTACCAGGGAACAACTAGAAGCACCCTTAGGCGGAAAACTAACCTTATTCTCAAAAAACTGGCATTGCATCACAAGGGAAAAATGGATTTTGCAAACTATAGACCAAGGTTACAGGTTCCATTTCCATATTCTACCAGGGAAGAGAGGAATGCCAAACCTACCACCTACTCAAAGGACAGAAGCTCTAAAACAAATATCTCCGCTATTAAGAATGAGAGCTGTGGAAAAGGTACCATCTATGGAGCAAGGAAAGGGATTTTACTCCAGACTCTTCCTGGTACCAAGAAAAGAAAACAAATGGAGACCCATTCTAGACCTGTCCGCTTTAAACACATTCCTTATTGTTCCAAAATTCAAAATGCTGACCCTACAGCAGCTTCTTCCCATGCTGGGCAAGGAGTCTTGGCTGGTAACTCTAGATCTCAAGGAGGCATACCTGCACGTCCCCATAAGACCAATTTGCAGAAGATACCTCAGATTTCTTGCAGGATCAGAGCATTATCAATTTTCAGCATTGCCCTTTGGCTTATCTACTGCCCAGAGTGTTCACGAAATGCCTGGCATCAGTAATTGCGCATTGCAGACTTCAGGGAATCCAAATTTATCCCTACCTGGACGACTGCCTGATACAAGCGGACAACAAAAGCAAGCTAGCAGAAGACTTACAAAGAGTCATTTACCTGCTGCAAGCCTTGGGATATACAGTCAATATAAAAAGTCAAGGCTGATTCCATCCCAAAGAATAACCTTTCTGGGTGCAGAGCTGGACACATCAAAACAAATGGCATTCCTAACTGCAGAAAAGAAAGAGCAACTACCTCTCTACTTCTTGGCATTAACAAAGCAGAACCACCTAACTGCAAGAAAAGTACTGCAAGCTCTAGGCTTCATGGCATCCTGCATAATTCTGGTCCCTCATGCCAGACTGCATATGAGAAAGCTACAGTGGTACCTAAGGAATTTGTGGTCCCAACACAAGCACAGCCTAGAAACCAAAATCCCAATAATCCCATGCCTGAAACAAGAGTTCCTATGGTGGGCTCAGGCCTGTCAATCAAACACAGGATTGCCCTTCTGCAACAGCCAACCAAGCCAAACCATCACGACAGATGCCTCAGACCTCGGTTGGGGAGCACACATGCAGGGCAAGTGCATACAAGGCTTATGGACTCAAGACCAGCTGCGCCTACACATAAATCTAAAGGAAATGCTGGCAGTAAAATTGGCAATCCAGTCATTCAGACCATTTCTCCAAGAAGGTCAGTTGATGATGAGGACAGACACCACAGTTATGTGGTACATCAACAAACAGGGAGGCACCCATTCATATCCTCTATGCCGGCTGGCACTGGACCTATGAGATGTGGCCCTGAGCTACAACATTCAGTTACAAGCAATTTTTGTACCGGGAAAAGAAAACATTCTAGCAGACATATTAAGCAGGACAACCACAGATGCCCACGAATGGATGCTTCATCCGGACATCTTCAAAGCCATCACAAGGGAATGGGGATTACCACAAATAGACTTGTTTGCATCCCCATTCAATCACCAGCTAAAGAAATTCTGCACAAGGACGTACCACCCACTTGCTTGGAAGGTGGACTCCCTATCTTTCAGTTGGAAAAACCTGACAGCATACGCATTTCCACCACTTCCTTTGATGCACAAGGTGCTTCTGAAGATCAAAGAGGACCGTCCAAGGATCATTCTGATTGCTCCAGACTGGCCAAGACAACATTGGTACCCATTGCTGAGGAGCATGTCTCGGGAACAAATATGGACACTACCCCTGATCCCATTACTGTTAACACAGAACAATTACAACATCCTGCATCCAAACCTGAAAACTCTGCAGCTAACTGCCTGGAACATTGCATAACAGCAATTAACCCAAACTTATCCCAAAGGGTTAAAGACATAATCCTGGAGGCTCGCAGACCTTCAACAAGAAAGAATTATGCAGCAAAATGGAAAAGATATCTCATTTGGAGTACTGCAAAGGGAGAAGATGTGACTCTGGTAAACATGGCCAACATCCTGGAGTACTTGGCAGAGCTCTTCCACACAGGCCTGTCCTATTCTTCCATCAAGATACATGCATCAGCTATTTCAGCACAATACAGCTTGGATCCTCCTGTCTTCTCTCATCCCCTGCTCAGACAGTTTCTGAGAGGAATTAAAAATGTAAAACCTCCCAGGAAACCACCATTGCCAGCATGGGACCTGAACTTTGTGCTAGAAAAATTGACACTTCCTCCTTTCGAGCCAGCAGCAACAGCAGAATTACAATACTTATCCTGGAAGACTGCTTTCCTGCTGGCAATAACTTCAGCAAGAAGGGTCTCTGAACTACAGGCATTAATGGCAGTACAACCCTTCCTGATCTTCCATCAAGATATAGTGTCCATGAGAACAAATCCTACATTTATGCCTAAGGTGGTATCCAGAGTGTCATTAAATCAGGCTATCCACCTACCTACATTCTTCCCAAACCCACAGAACAGGGAAGAAAGACTTTTGCATACCTTGGATGTACACAGACAGTTACGCTACTACCTGGACAGGACTAAGTCCAATAGAAAAACTGACCAGCTTCTGGTAGCATATGCCACAGGAAAGGAAGGAAAACCAATTTCAAAACAGACAATCTCCAAATGGATAGGAAATTGCATTAGATTTTGTTACTCCTACCATGGAAAGAAAACTCCAGAGAACATCAGGCCTCACTCCACAAGGGCTACAGCCACTACCACAGCTTTCTTACGAGGAGTGGCTACCAAGGACTTTATAGAGGCTGCTACTTGGACCTCCGTGCATACATTTGCCAAGCATTACAATTTACCTTTATACTCTAGATCCCGAGCAGGTTTTGCCACTGCTGTTTTGCAAGGGATCCTAGCTACACCATAATCTCTACTCTTTCCTCCTCCCCTTGTTTAGCTATGGTATTCTACCCATTTGTAAGGACTGCAGATGCATCCTTGAAGGACATAGTACAGTTTTGTACCTACCATAAATGTAGATGTCCTATAGGAATGCATATGCAGTCAGGATTACCCACCCACCTTCCCCTCTGAGGTACTCCTAGGGTATTTGCCAGCCTTCAGCTAGCTTGGGGGGGATCTATTATGGTGTATTTGTTTGTATATATGTACATACATGCTTATTTTTTGTGTTTGCCCTCTACTATTTGGAATCATTGGCATTTATCCAAATTTAGCCTTCCAAGAGGGCACCTGGCATCTGGGGCAAGAAACACTGAGGAAAATGGCATCGGCTGATGCCTTTATACCCGAGTAACTGCAGCTATGACGTCGGGTGAAGTGCGACACCAGCCGAGGCCAGACCCAGACTTTGGAATCCGGCCGACCGAAGGGCTGCCTGACGACAGGACAACCCATTTGTAAGGACTGCAGATGCATTCCTATCGGACATCTACATTTATGGTAGGTACAAAACTGTACTATACACAAAGATGTATGCTCACTTATAATGAAAACATGCCAACAGTTAAGCGAATAATACATAAATATTGGCCAATCTTAACGGATGTACCTGAACTAAAAAAACAGTACTGAATGAGAAACCCAACTTTAGTTTTAAAAGAAATGTCAGCTTAAAATAGATGTAAAGAACAGCTAACCACACAATTATTTCGTAGTGCTAAATGTGGGATCTTTTAAATGTAATAAATGCGGCGTGTGTGTATGTATATATACATGTTCAAATATTCTGTAAATGGCAAAGACTTTATGCTTATAGTAATTGCCATACATGCAGCTTTGTCTAGTGAAGTGTAGCAAATTCTGAGGCATATTATGTAGGAATGACCACCAGAAATTAAGAGAGAATAAGTAATCGTGCATCTGATATCAAGAGAAGTAATCAAAAATGCACATAAGCATACTACAGAGAATGACAGTACATATGCTTTTAAATTTATGTAAGTATAATACACGAACCACTAAGAGGAGGAAACATTAAACCTAGAACTGAATAAGAACTTAAATTGACTCTAAGCTCGCATTTCTTGAGGTCTGAATCGTATGGTCACTTTAAAACCCAATTTAAGAGAACTTTACAGATAAGTAATTAAAATTCAATAAACCTATGTCATGTGATTTGAAAAATGTATTTAAACAGTGCTTTTATCATGTTGACATCTGCCTGATGAAGCCTAAGGGCTTCGTAGGTAGGACCCTGTACATTATAGTCAGAGCAATGTACCACTACACCATTTGAGCGAAAGTGTTTTATACTTGTGTTAGAGTTTTTAGTGACTTTGAAGCATGTTTCATATTAAATAAGTTTTAAACCAGTTCATTTTCATGGTTCCGGTGACTCTCTATTCACTTAACTGTTTGTAGATAGTAAGATATGATTTTGATATTGTTGACGAGTACATCTACTGTACATAATAAAACATTCATAACCGAACTACAGCATATGCAGACTTCTCTTGAAAGGTGCAAGAAAATTTAGCACATAAAGGAGAGGGTAGCACTTGTTCAGCACAGTTCTGAGTAATTAAAAGATGGACAGCCGTTCCAGTTTCTTCCGGTTATTTCCAGTTTTATTCCAGTATTCTACAGTCCTATTCATTTTTACAATGTGCCTAGACCACTTCATTTTTATTTCCACCATGCCAAGAATATTGGATAAGTATGATCAACGGTTTCATTCTCAAAATCATCTCAACTCTTCCTGGCTATGTTCCTGCTCTATAACCTAACCTCTTCACTCTCCTTATATGGTTACTAAACTCCTTTGTCTTTTGCTACTAGTGACTGATGGTATTTTCTCCATATTTATTTTTATCTTCACTTGTTGATACTGGTACAATAATACTGATCTCTGTTTATACCACTCTGAATTCATTGGATTCTGCTTTAATGTATATTTTCTGTATATATTACTGTAATCAAGCAAACTAGATTCCTGTTTTTATGTATATATTCTGTATATGTTACTATATTTACTATCTGTAACCCTGATGTCCTTCAAGAATGCAACTGCAGTCATAACATGAGGGTTGTCCTGCCTCAGGCAGCCCTCGGTCGGCCGGATTCCAAAGTCTGGGTCCGACGTCGGCTGATGTCACATTTCTCTCCGACGTCAGAGCGGCTGGAGTACATAAGCATCAGCCGATGCCATTTTCTTCAGTCTTTCTTGCCGCGCGGTGCCCGAAGCAGAAGCAGTTCGCAAGTGCCGGTCGGTCAGCTCCTGTATTTTACGATACCGAAGTCATCAAAAAAGCTAAGTACCCCATTGGGGACCTTTTCTTGCCTCAGCCGATGTCAGAAATTACTGAAAAAGTTAACAATTGTCTTTTTTGTGGTAAACAAATACCTCATAAGGATTTCCACTCTTACTGCCTCCCTTGCCTGGGCCCAGACCACGACGTCTCGGCCTGTGTAGCCTGTGCTCGCTTCAACAAGCGCACTCTCAGGCGCCGGGCGGAGTTCGCTGAAGATTTTTTCAGCGATAAATTTGCTTACACCATACCGTCGGATCTTCCGACATCGCAAACTCCCAAAAAGCGAAAAGACCGGGACCGACATCCTCGGCCCGCGTCTACCACCGACTCCACGCCAAAACCTAGCGCGAGTGCTCCGGTTCCCTCTGAGACGGTCTCTCCACCGCTCCGAACCGAAGACACCGCATTACCGACATTACTCCGCCAGTTATAGACTTTCCTCCGGATACCGAAACAGAGGAAATGCCCGAGACCATTGCTGTAGACAAGGTCACTCCTGCACGTGGAGCTGCCAGGCCTCCTATGGCCATGTCTATTAAGGCCTACACTAGGGCTAAGGCAGCCAGCAAAACAAAGCATATTACTTCTAAATCCTTACCTCAGCCGATTCCGGAGACACAAATTATGTCCATGGCTGCTGATTTAATTTCCATGATTAGAGGTTCACAGGCCCATCCTGAGAGCGCATCCCAGCCTCCTCCTGATAAAAGGCCCCGGGTTGAACCCTCTGACCCTACTCCTTCAGGTGAGGGCTCTGTCCACTCTGATAGCTAGGAAGAGCTCTTCCAGACCTATGAGGACTCTGATGCAGAAGATTCCATCTCTTCGGCCTCCCCTCCTGAGGATATTTCTTTTGGGGAAGTTCTGCACACCATGAGGGAACATTTCAAGTGGCAGGGTCAGGAATATTCTGATTCTAGGAAACGCCTTAGGACTTTCCTTAAGAAGCCTCAGCACAGGCCCTTAGCTATTCCTCCTGTACTTGATGTTCTGGATGATTTGTATTCTGACTCTAGTGCTACCCCTGATTCTCTTTCTCCTGCTCCAGCCAAGCCAGACAGGTATTACAGGGTCCCAGAAACTCATTCCCATTTATTCAGGGCCCATACTGCTGATTTGGAAACTATTTCACAGGGGCCTAAAGGAGTTTCAGCCTTCACCTCAAAAAATCCTTTGCCCTCCAACAGGGAAGCAAGGTCATTAGAGAGATGGGGCAAAAAGGTTTACACATCCACGACCTTATCTATGAGAGCTTTAAATTGCCTTTTTCATATGTTACAATATCAGGATTATCTCTTAGAAGATTTACAAAAAACATTAGCTTCTCCTGATCCTTTAGACAGGAAGACTTTGCAGGAAGCTGTACATAACACTCAGCAAGTAAGCAATCACTTCCTGCAGTGTGGATATGATGCACTGGAAGCTTCATGTAGGGCAGCTATGACAGGGGCAGTGATTCGTAGACATGCTTGGTTAAAAGATCAACCTCTACCAGATCATGTAAAAGCAAAACTTCTGGATGCACCTTTGGAAAAGAACAAGCTTTTTGGTGCAAATGCTAAGGATGTGTTAAAGACCATCGAAGAAAAAGCAAAATCAGTTCAGACTGTGAAAGATTTCCTCCAGGTTCAACCCCCCAGATTCAGTAGGAATTGGCCTTCAAAAAACTGGTCATTTCCTAATCCAGAATAGTTCAAAGGGGTAAGAACAGACATGGCCGAGGAAGAGGCCAATACAGAGGCCCTTACAGGGGACGACAATGGCAGCCAGGAAACCAAAGAAGTGACGCAGGGGTTTCACCTGCCCAACAACCACAAACTCAATGACTTTCCTCTACCGCCTACCAGGGAACAACTAGAAGCTCCCTTGGGCGGGAAATTATCTGTGTTTGCAGAAAACTGGCACAGACTGACAAAGGACAAATGGATTTTGGACATTGTAGACAGAGGGTACAGGTTTCATTTTCATACCTTACCAAGAAAACAAGGCATGCCAAACCTACCACAAAATCAAAGGGCAGAGGCTATCAAGCAAATCACTCTGCTGACTCGAATGAAAGCAATAGAAAGAGTTCCACAACAAGAACAAGAACAGGGGTTTTACTCAAGACTGTTCCTTGTTCCAAGAAAAGAATCTCAATGGAGACCAATACTGGACTTGTCCACATTAAACACCTTTCTCATAGTACCAAAGTTCAAAATGCTGACTCTACAGCAACTCCTTCCCATGCTGGGCAAGGAGTCGTGGCTGATTACTCTGGACCTCAAGGAGGCATACCTGCATGTCCCTATCAGACACAGCTGCAGAAGATACCTCAGATTTCTTGCAGGGCCAGAGCATTATCAATTCTCAGCATTGCCATTTGGCTTATCTACTGCCCAGAGTATTTACAAAATGCCTGGCTTCAGTAATTGCTCATTGCAGGCTCCAGGGTATACAAATTTACCCATACCTGGACGACTGCCTCATACAAGCGGACGACAAATTGATGTTGGCAAAAAACCTGGATTATGTCATACGATTACTTCAAGCTCTGGGATACACAGTCAACTTCCAAAAGTCAAGACTGCAGCCATCCCAGCAAATGATCTTCTTAGGAGCCAAACTAGACACAGCCTCTCAGATGGCTTACCTGACAGAAGACAAGCAAGAGAAGTTAACTCATTACTTCAAAGGTTTAGCAAAACTCACCCAGATGACTGCAAGAAGATTCCTACAGGCCCTGGGTTACATGGCATCCTGCATTCTATTGGTTCCATTAGCAAAACTACACATAAGAAAGCTTCAATGGTACCTAAAAAGCATTTGGTCTCAACACAGCAACAACTTGGAGACAATCATACCACTCATTCCATGCCTACAAAAGGAATTCTTATGGTGGGCCTCGGTGAGCCAGGAAAACACAGGTATGTCATTCAAAAAACCACAGATAACACAGACCATGACTACAGACGCCTCAGACCTTGGATGGGGGGCGCACATGGAAGGCAGGTGTATACAAGGACAATGGTCTCCAAAGGAAACACATCTGCATATAAACCAAAAGGAAATGCTGGCAGTAATGCATGCCATCGAGGCTTTTCAACACCAACTCCAGCAAGGCCATTAATGATACGGACAGACAACACCACTGTGATGTGGTACATAAAACAAGCAGGGGGGCACCCACTCTTACCCCCTTTGCAGAGAAATCACTGAGCCTAAACATCCAGTTACAATCCCAGTTTGTTCCAGGAAAAGACAATGTGTTGGCGGACCGCCTAAGCAGGAATTTCACAGATCCACACGAGTGGAGGTTACATCCGAAGGCCTTCAGACAACTCACTTCGACATGGGGCAAGCCAGAAGTGGACCTATTTGCCTCTCACCTCAACCATCTTCTACCAAAATTTTGCACAAGGACATACCATCCAAAAGCTTGGAAAATAGATGCCCTCTCATTCAACTGGAACTCCCTAGCAATCTATGCATTCCCACCTCTGCCACTGATGACCTCAGTATTACTAAAGATCAAAGCAGAGAAGCCCAAGGGAATCATAATAGCTCTGGATTGGCCAAGACAACACTGGTACCCACTACTACGGAGCATATGTCACACCAGGAGGTGGGCCCTCCCTCAGTGGCCTCTACTTTGACTCAACACAATTTCGAAACACTGCATCCAAACCTTCAGACACTGCAGCTAACAGCCTGGGAGATCCCATAAATAACTTCAGCTTATCTCTCTCCAAGGAAGTTCAGCGGATACTAAGAGGCTCGAAGACCATCCACCAGAAAGGTTTACTTAGCAAAGTGGAAAAGATTCAGCAATTGGAATACCAGCAAGGGACATGATGCATCATTGCTGAACATCCCACTTATCTTGGAATATTTGGCAGATAAGTTAAAGAACGGCCTCTCATATTCTTCCATAAAGATACATGCATCTGCTATTTCAGCTAGATACAACGCTGATCCTCCTGTTTTCTCTCACCTCTTACTAAGACAATTCCTCAGGGGAATCAAGAACATTAAGCCACCAAGAAAGGCCCCAGTGCCAGCCTGGGACCTCAATTTTGTCTTAGAAAAACTGACTACCTCCTTTTGAGCCAGCAGCTTCAGTTGACTTGCAATTTCTCTCATGGAAGACAGCTTTCCTGTTGGCAATTACCTCAGCAAGAAGGGTTTCGGAGCTACAGGCCCTAATGGCAATACCACCCTTTATTATTTTCCACAGAGACAGGGTTTCATTAAGGACCAACCCTACTTTTATGCCAAAGGTGGTATCTAGGGTTTCTTTAAATCAAGCCATTCATCTGCCTGCTTTCTTCCCCAATCCTGAGAATAAGGGGGAAAGACTTTTGCATACCTTGGACATTCACAGACAACTTCGATACTACCTGGACAGAACCAAGGCCAGTAGGAAGTCTGAACAACTTTTTAGCTTACGCCTGCAGTCCAAGGAAAAGCAATTTCAAAACAGACTATTTCTAAATGGATTGGACATTGCATCAGATTCTGTTATTCCTTTCATGGAAAGACTGTTCCAGCCTATATCAGACCACATTCCACCAGAGCTACAGCCACCTCTACAGCATTTTTAAGAGGGGTGCCTACCAAGGACATTCTAGAAGCTGCTACATGGAGCTCCGTGCATACATTCTCCAAACACTACAATCTCCCTCTATATTCCAGATCCAGAGCAGGCTTTGCTTCGGCTGTCCTGCAGGGTTTGATTGCCACACCATCTCTTTCCTAGAGCATACCTCCTCTCCCAGCTAAGCTATGGTATTCTACCCACATGTTATGACTGCAGTTGCATTCTTGAAGGACATAGTACAGTTTTGTACCTACCATAAATGTAGATGTCCGATAGACATGCAACTGCAGTTGGGTTTTCCCTCCCTCCATACCCCTCTATGCCTAGGGTCCACTCCTATCCCTCTTACTCTTAGCTGGGGATATCTGTTATGGTGTATTTGTTTTATTGCTCATTTATTTGTTTGGAATCCTGTTTTTGTCTTCCAATTTGATTACAGCCTTCCTTGGAGGGCACCTGGCATCTGGGGCAAGAAACACTGAAGAAAATGGCGTCGGCTGATGCTTATGTACTCCAGCCGCTCTGACGTCGGAGAGAAATGCGACATCAGCCGACGTCGGACCCAGACTTTGGAATCCGGCCGACCGAGGGCTGCCTGAGGCAGGACAACCCTCATGTTATGACTGCAGTTGCATGTCTATCGGACATCTACATTTATTGTAGGTACAAAACTGTACTTTTCTGCTTCTGTACTAATTAATGTTTATATTTTTTCTGTATCTCGTTGGGGGGGGGGGGTTGGCATAATGGTTAAGGTGCTTTACCTTGGAGACAAGGTGCAGGGTTTGATTCTCACTTGGGATAATTGGCTAGGCTTAGAAATGGCCCACAAGGGCAGTTAGTCTAGTACTGAACTATGAGTTTTTCTCCCCAGCCTCCACTGAAAATGGGCACTTTTAGGCCCAGTGGACTTATCCCGGTAAGCAAATGCAATAAATAAATAAAAGCTAAATTGGGACAAGTTATCTGGCTGGATCTGATATGTATACAAGGAGGAGGGTCTCACCTTGCCCAAACCCATCAGTGCTCCTTCAGCCAGATCTGTATCTATATCTTCCTCCTTTTTTAAAGTGCCTCCATTGATATTTGTGTTGCTGCAACTTGGTCCAACGTTCATACTTTAATAAGTTGGATTTGCTCTCCAGAGATAGAGATGCCTTAGGTCAGCAGTCTGCTGGAGCATCCTTTATTTAGATCACCCCAAGACTTCATTAGCTGGGGACTCTGTCCCATATGTTGAGAAATAGATGGAAGAGACTACATCAGAAATGAGATATGTACTTACGATAACAATATTTCTGTGTCTGCTTCAGTCTTTCTACAGCTTCCCACTCTCCTTCCCCCTCCCACCTTTCTGGAGTTCACTGTCTTGATTTCTAGTACTGTCTATCTCCTCGATACATACACATGCTCTTTCAGCTCCAGAATGGAGTATACGCAGAATATTAAGGAATCTTTTATTTATAGGATGTTCTTTGTTATGGATTTACAGACAAATTCTGTCTGAGGTAATTTTGGGAACAGGAGAGGATTATGGTTGAGGTGCCTAAGATTTGGACAAATGGGTTTACAGGCAAACTTGATCTGAGGTAATGTTGGGGACAGGAGGTGGGGGGGAGTTATGGTTAAGGGGAGGAGCCTGAGTTTTGGATCAAAATTCTAGAGTGGCCGAAGTCTGATCTGAGGATACACATTGAAGGATGAAAGGAGATAAACACAGAATGTTAAGTTGTCAATCTCGCCTTCATTCTTGCTTGATGGGTTCGGAGCCGATCCTCAGCTCCGACTCGGCACTTGCTAAGCTCGAGAGTCACTTTTACCAGCTCGAGGCAGCCCCATATCCCATGATGCAAGGCGGTAAGTACCCAGATCTCGTTTGCCGCTTCGCTGATGAGGTCCTCCTTTTACCAGCTCCTGGTAAGTATTTTACATAATACTATTTTAGCCCCTTTTTCACTTTAAACTTTATATTTAACATTTTTAGTTTATATTAAGCCCTTTTCTGACTGATATTTCCCTCGCTCCTTAATTTTTTTAGTCAGGCCTTCTCCCCTCCCACCCCCCCCCCCCCTTGTTAGGGTGTGTGTGTGTGAGAGGTTAGTTATCAATATTTTTTTTTGGGATAACTTGTTCTTTGGGACTGTGTTGTGTGTGTTTCTGCAACTATGTCCAAAGAAAGGGTCTCAGGCTTTAAGAAGTGTGACTCATGCTGTCAGAAGATGTCTCTGACAGACGGTCACACTTCTTGCTTATACTGCCTGGGACCTCTCCACCTGCAGGACTCCTGTGCGATTTGTTATTCCTTTAGCCAGACAGTCCTGCAGGAGAGGAGAAATAAATTGATTTTAAGGGGTCTTCTTAAACCGGAGGGCTCTCCGGCTAAGTCGGCTCCGAGCAAGACTTCTAAGTCTTCCAAGGCCCAGGCTTCTGTGTCTAAGCCTGCGGCCTCGGTTCCGACTCTTTCTGAGTCGAGATCGGCTCCGGCTGGAGCCGATCCTGGTTTCAAACCTTCGGCACCGATGGCTATCGGTGCCGATACTGGTTCAGTCACATCGGTGTCGGCTCTGACTGGTTCCGACCACCATGTGGCTCAGGCATTGGTGTCGGCGCCGACCGGCTCCGACACCCTTACTTTTATGTCTGTATCGGCTCCGGCCGGAGCCGATGCATCGAGACCTTCTGTCGGTGCCGAAAAGTCTTCGGCTCCGACTGCATCTATGGTTTCGTCGGCTCCGATTGTTCCTTCGAGGAAGAGGTCCAGGTCCCCTTCCTTGGAACCGATACTCTCGGCTCCGGCCTCACCTCTCCTCTCGGAACGGAGCCATCGGAGCCGATCATCTAGGTCATCCAGGCTTTCTGACCATGTTTTAGAGAGGGTGGTCAGTAGATTATTGAAATCACAGGCACTGGTCCAGAGCTACATAGTCCGTCTCAACAGACGACTATTAGTCCACACCCTCTTGCAGTTCCTCCTTCGACTCTACCTCAGAGTTTGGAGCTGGAGTCTTCGGGAATAATTTCTGCTATAGCTGAGGGGCAGATACCCCCCCCCCTTCTGCTCCCTCAGCATCTACTCTTATCTCCTCTTCGAGACCTTCCTTAGAGGGATTCGGTGGTCGGGCTTCCCTGGTCTCCTCCGAGGGGGTGAGTGCCATCAGACCCTTGTCCGACCCCACTCTTCCCCTTGGAGCCTCGGCCTTGGTGAGCTCGGCTCCGACATCTGCCTCGGAGCCTTCCCTTTCGGTGGGCCCTGGAGTTCCGGTTTCTTCGGAACGGGTTCTCTCGGACCTCCCTGGGAGGGGAGCCTTCGAGGTGATGAAGAGTGTGCTGGCCACTGGACTCAGCCAGCAGTCTGTTCCCTTAGCTCCTCCCTCTACGGTGCCTGTCGATATCTCTGCCATCTCTCTTGCTCCCGGACCCAGAGATCCTCCGCCTCAGGTTTCCCCACTGGGAAGAACCCCCTCTTCCAAGGATTCTCCTGATCAGTCAGGGGATCCTCCGCGTAAGAGGACTTGTAAGAGGAAACACATAGACTCCCCTGAGTCTATCACTTCAGATACCGACTTAGATGAGTCGGAGGGATCCCCAAGATCCCCTCTGAGGATGTCTCCTTTTCAGACATCCTAGAACTCCTTAAACAGAGGGGAAACTGGCCCTCCAATAATCCCTCTGAGGATGAGTTGGTATACCTAGAGGCGTTTGGATCTCGGCCCTCCACCTCCTGGGTGTCTCCGCCTTTCGACCCCCTTATGCAGGTTATTGCTCGAAAGGCTTGGGCTGCTCCTGACTCTGTAGAGCCCGTTCCTAGGAGGCCGTCTAAATTTATTGCTGCCCCTTCGGATAAACAATTCCTTACGAAAGGTGTCCCTGCTGATGCCATGGTGGTGGTGGCTGCCACTAAGAAGGAACTTGCAGAGCCTTCCGTACCTGTCCATCCTCCTAATAAGGACTCTAGGACCATGGATAGGTATGGTAAGCGGATGTTCTCTTCAGCGACCTTTGCTATGCGCTCGCTGAACTACTTATGTCGCTTCACCAGACTCCAAAGGGACATCCTTAAGGAGCTAGGTGAAGTAGTACAGGATCCCACAGCTGCAGGGGCTCAAGAAAAAATTGCTTCGCAGCTAGGAACCCTTAATTCTATTGCTAACTCCTCCATGCGACTGATATCATATGCAGCAGATGGAGCGAGTAGGGCCGCAGGTACAGGTGTGGCTCTTAGACGCCAAGCCTGGATGCGGCTCTGTAATTTTGCAGATCCCTTTAAGGCGTCCTTCACAAACTCTCCCTTTGATGGGTCAGCTTTGTTTGGCCCTCAAGTGAAGGATACATTGACCAGGTGTGAGCAGGACGGCAAGACTCTTTCTGCCGTAGGGGTCCGTTTTTCCACCCCTTCTAGACCTTACCCTAAAGGACAGAAGGGTGGCAAAATGTGGTTCCGCAAATCCCAAGGAGTCACGCCGGATACACGTGGTCAGTTTACCCCTAGAGGCAGAGGGGGTAACAATAACAGACGCTCTAGAGGCAGAGGGGGTCCACAAAACCAGGGAAGCAGAGAGCCTCTCTCTGACAAGCCCTTTCAGCATCCCTGAGATGTTGCCCGACTGTCCATCCTTGGAGGCAGTTGGGAGAAGACTATCGCTGTACCCAGAAGCCTGGCATTCCCTCACTCAAGACAGATGGGTACAGTCGATCATATCCGAGGGTTACAAAATTCCTTTCGAGGAAAGTCCTTTCTCTCACTCAAATTCCCTTCCAGATGTACCACCCGGTCTAAGGGAAATTGCAGAGTTAGAAGTATTAAAACTTCTACAAAAAAGAGCCATTCAGCCAGTTACAACAGACCATTCAGAGCCCGGAATCTACTCAAGGTTCTTTTTGGTCCCCAAAAAGACGGGAGGCTGGAGACCAATATTGGATCTCAGCAGACTCAACAAGTCTGAGAAAGACAAGATTCCAAATGGTCACACTTCAGTCAATTCTGCCCTTCCTAGAGAAGGACAACTGGATGTGCTCAATAGATCTTCAGGATGCGTACTATCACATAAAAATTCACAGGCACTCCAGAAGGTTTCTCCGCTTTCGGCTGGGGTCCAGTCATTTCCAATTCAGAGCCCTGCCCTTTGGTCTCACTATAGCCCCCAGAGTGTTCAAATGTATGGCAGTGGTCACGGCTCACCTGAGACATCAAGGATTCCAGGTGTTTCCGTATCTCGACGACTGGCTCCTTTCAGCCACCACCAGGGATCAACTTCTTCAAGCCAGGGATTACACAATAAATCTTTGCACTCAATTGGGAATTTCGATCAACTACGAAAAATCCTCCTTATTGCCCTGCCAGTCTATTACTTTCATAGGCGCAAACTTAAACACTGTTCGGATGTCAGCTACCCTCACAGACCAAAGAATCTCAGATATACAAAGTCACGTGAGGATCATCCTAGCCAGCAAGAAAGTACAAGCCAGAATGGTTCTAAAGGTGTTGGGCCTCATGGCTGTGGCCATTACCCTTCTTCCCCTGGCCCGCTTCTATATGCGCCTGCTTCAGTGGATGTTGTTCACTCAGTGGTCTTACCAACAACTTCCTATGCGTCACCAAATACTGGTGACACGAATTTGCAGGAATCATCTTTCATGGTGGATTACTTCTCCCCAGATTCACCAAGGCAGACCCTTTGTACCCCCAGCCCCGGTAGCTACTGTCACTACGGACGCCTCCCTGATCGGGTGGGGGGGGGGTCATTATCAGGGCAGGATGGTTCATGGGACGTGGCAACCGTTCGAATACCACCTGCACATAAATGTCCTAGAGATGAGAGCAGTGCTTTTAACGTTGCAAGCCCTCAACGACTTTCTTCCCTTGGGGACAATTGCAGTCCACACAGACATGTCTGTAGTATGGTATATCAACAAACAGGGCGGAACCAAGTCCTACCCCTTGTGTCGAGAAGCTCTCAGACTTTGGCATTGGGCGATCTCCTCAAATCGGTTTCTGGTAGCAACGCATATCCCTGGGAAAACCAACATTTTAGCGGACAGATTGAGCAGAGCTATTCTCATGCCTCACGAGTGGTCTCTCAAACAATCTATAGTGGAGGAGATTTTTCTAGAATGGGGCCGCCCATGTTGTGATCTTTTTGCTACTCCCCAAAACGGCAAATGCCCAGACTTCTTTTCTCTCTTCCCACTGCCAGGCCATCCCCCCAGAGACGCTCTAACCCAGGATTGGCCCCAGGGACTTCTTTATGCCTTTTCTCCTTTTCCTCTGATTCCACAAGTACTCCAGAAAGCCACCGTTTTGAGAGCCAAAATGATTCTCATTGTTCCCTATTGGCCTCGACAGATTTGGTTTCCATTCCTCCATCGTCACCTTTTGGTGCAGCCGTGGCATCTGGACCCAGTGCCAGACCTTCTGATTCACCAATCGAGTCAGCTGCACCGGGCTATCCCTTCTCTCAACCTCACAGCATGGTTGCTCCACTTCCTTCCTTAGCCAGGCTTCCTATGATCTCTAATCCTGTTAGAGACATCATAGTAGCTTCCTTAAAATCCTCTACTAGGAGGATTTATACTAGCAAATGGAAACGTTTTTCTTGTTGGGCAAAAGCCAAAAATATTGATCCCTTTACTGCTCCAGTACAAGCAGTTTTGGATTTCTTAGCGGAAATCTTTCACGCGGGCTCCTCTTCCTCCACAGTCAAAGTTCAGTTGGCTGCTATCTCGAACTTTCATGTCTGGTTCGCAGATCACAACATTATGTCCCACAGGCTTTGTAGAGCCTTCTTAAAAGGAATTTTTCTCCTGAAACCTCCAATCAGGAGTCCTCCTCCTCAATGGGACCTAAATTTAGTGCTGACATCCTTGATTCTTCCTCCCTTCGAGCCAGCTGTTTCATGTTCCCTGAAATTTCTTTCATGGAAAACTTTATTCCTGGTTGCTATTACTTCGGCTAGGAGGGTATCTGAACTTCATGCTCTCTCTGTTCACCCCCCCTATTTAGTCTTCCACAAAGACAGAGTATCATTGAGAACTAATCCGACCTTTTTGCCTAAGGTCGCCTCAGAGTAATTTGAATCAGGCTATTGATCTTCCTGTATTTTTCCCAAACTACTCAAACAGATCGGAACAAAAGTTACATTATCTTGATGTTCACCGCCAACTCAGATATTATTTGGACAGAACAAAACAATTCAGGAAATCCGATCAGCTCTTTGTTTCTTATGCTGATAACAAAAAAGGCCTTCCTGTCTCAAGTGACCTTATCTAGATGGCTTTCTTCTGTCATCTCCGAAATTTATCAGCTCAGGGGAAAACAGCTGTGCTCGAAACCTAAAGCGCATTCAACCAGAAGCTTAGCCACTTCCACAGCTTTTCAAGCTAGACTTCCATTAGACACTATTTGTGCAGCAGCCACTTGGGCCACTCCTCATACCTTTGTTTCTCATTACAAATTGGATTTGGCCTCCAGGGACAGAGCCAGTTTTGGCTCTACAGTTCTCAAGAGTCTGTTCCATTGAGCCACCCAGGATAGAGGTGCTAGGACGGTCCCATCAAGCAAGAATGAAGGCGAGATTGACAACTTAACATTGAGAAGTTATGTACCTACCATAACGTTCCATGTTAGTTGTCTTCTCTCGCCTTCTTTCTTGCGACCCTCCCTCCTTCCCCCTGGCTTGGACAGACCTTTTCTCTCTTCATGGAAGAATGCTTCTTAAGACCATACAGTACTGGTCCTCCAAAACCATCTTTCAGGCTTTTCTCTCCTTTCTTCCTTTGGGAAGTTTTTTATGCTAGGTGTTATTGCCTATAGACAACAAACGAGATCTGGGTACTTACCGCCTTGCATCATGGGATATGGGGCTGCCTCGAGCTGGTAAAAGTGACTCTCAAGCTTAGCAAGTGCCGAGTCGGAGCCGAGGATCGGCTCCGAACCCCATCAAGCAAGAAAGAAGGCGAGAGAAGACAACTAACATGGAACGTTATGGTAGGTACATAACTTCTCATTTAGCTTTATGGCAAGTACATAACGAAGGTGTTTTTGTAGTGCCTTCCTCCGGTCATCTCTTTGCAGATTGTATGGCATTCATTTTTTTTTCTTCTCTCTTTGCAGAGTGTTCTCCCAGATGTCGAGTCTTTTGACCAGTTACTGTCCCCCTGATCAATTATACTTTCTCCTTTGGGTTGAGGTGATTCTCTAATGTATTCTACCTTCCTTCCAGACTCCTTCCTTTTAGTTTGTTACTCCATGGAGAGTGGGATCAGGGACCTCCAGGGTAGACCTTTGGAGCACATGGGACTGTTTCATCTGACCCACGGTTTTGTCTCTGAGATCTCTTGCATGGTTTTTGCCAGGGTAAGAGAAATCAGACCATCTTTTATAACACGACATATGTCCTTGCTTCTGGGGCAGGACCTTAGCCAAAGCCCTGGAAAAAAATAAAGCACTGTATTTGGGCTGGCCCACCTGCATCTTTCACATTCAGGATATCCTCCATGCAACAGTGAATCTACTTAAATCTCTGTATTTATTGTCATTGTCTATTGCAGCTTTTTTTTTTTTTTTTTTTTGTGTGCAACTGTTTGCTTATTTCTTGGTATGAATAGTCAAAATTTTTGTGGTTCTAAATATTACTGAAATCTCACTTATTGTTTTCTGTTTTAAAACTAGCTATGTAATGATGATGCCATTTAAGCGTCAGGCCCTTGTAGAATTTGAAGATGAAGAAAGTGCCCAGAGGTGTGTATCAACGTCTGCAAATGAGGCAGTGTATATTGCAGGCCAGCAAGCCTTTTTCAATTACTCTACAAGCAAAAAGATAACAAGGCCAGCAAATACTGAAGATCCAAACGGTGGCAACAAGGTTCTGCTTTTCTCTATTCAGAACCCTCTTTATCCAATAACAGTGGTATGTACAAGTTGCATTATGTCTGTAAGAATAAGACTGTACTTTCTATTCTTAGATCTCTGCACACTTATGAGAAGGAAATGATTTTGTATTCCATGTTGACTTGCAGAAAATTATATTTCAGTTGTGTTTTATTACATTTTTGAATACAGTGAAGAGTTAATACAAAGTAGAGCTTATGCAGTGATTAATTGGGAACACATATAACTGCTTTGTAAACTGACGGACCTGTTTTATATTCTGTTGAATTCAATATTTGGGTGTGGTGGTATAGCTGAGACTATTCCAAATATTTGTTAACTGAATTTGTAGCAATGCCTTTTGTTTACAAAGTAGTATGCTGTTGAAGTCTGCATTCATTTCAGAGTTCAATTTTGATAGAGTTGCTCTGTTGGATATGCATCCCACTTTACTGATTACTGTTTTATTTTTTCTGAGTTGTTTTTTGGGTCTCATTCAGTGCTTTGACTGTCAACATACATTAGCAAGCCTCATCCTATTGGGCCAAAGTGTATCCCTCTCCTTTATGGACTAAGGCTCGCTGCATGGAGGAGGGACCAGAAACAAAGATGTCTAACTGAAGTTGGCCTTCAGATGAGGGGTTAACCTTGGTACTAAGAAGCCACTTGCTGCATTTTCACTTTGCTTTTGTGATGCCAGCTTGTCAGTCTGCTCTGTATGTTGCTGTACGGAGGATTTGCACAGTGGGTTCAAACTCCCATGGTTTTATGCTGCTTGGAATGCATTGTGTGCTGGGTGGCAAGTGCTTGCATCTTAGTGCATTTTGGCTTCTGCCCAGAGTCACCAGTTTGACTCTGGGTGCCACACACCCATCTTCTATGGCTGGATCCTCCAGTGCCTGAGTAGTTGCTTGTCTATTCTGGGTTATTTGGGGCTTAGAGCTTTACTAGATGTCCTTTTAATCCCATGTTGCAGTATTCATAACCTTTGGGTTATCCTCTGCTTAGCTACCTGAACGTTCGGCCAGTATACAAAAGCTTTAGTGACTGCAAGGTACTTGGGACAACTGACATTGGCTGTAGGATGCTTGGGACTGATGTCTGCACGTACCTTTCCTCAGAACGTCTCTGCTGCCAGTTGAACGTCAGTTGTTCCTACAGTCGTATCTTCGAAATTAAGATAAGTACCCCGCTGGGGCCGTTTTCCTCTTCTCTTTTTGGTCACTGCATGCCTTCTTAGGTTCATGTCATCCAGGAAAGGAAATTGCAGGTGCAGATATCAGAGCCACCATAAGGATGTCCACGACCTTTACCTTTTCTGTCTAGGGCCCAACCATGACCATAAAACCTGTGCGATTTTTCAGGCCTTCATTCCTAAGACTCTTCGCAGATGCTTGCAATGCCCTAAACATCTACTTAGAAAACCTCAGTCTTAAATGTCTGGCTCTGGCGATGGAAGGACCATCCAGTCAGACTGCCTGTCTTTTGACTTTTCCCGGTTAGGGGTTGCCACAGCGGAACTTCAGTCCGCTAATGATTGTCAGTGGATTTTTATGGTGCCAAGTTGCCAGCCCGATGCCCAGCCTTCAAAGAATGCACACCCATTCACGTACGCACCTACCTGCATGTCTTTAAACATCCCTCGACTGCAGGGAGGATATGCAGACTCCACACAGAAGGCGCTCCAGCTGAAAATCGAACGGGAGAACCCCTTGCTGTGAGGCGACAGTGCTAACCACTGCACCACCGCGGCCCCTAAAAAGGTCAAAGTTTCCAGGCCTGAACCTGCTGATGCACCTCCTCCACCTGACGTTCCCCCTTTGGCCGACATTCACCTGGAAGAATGTACAGAACCAGCTAAGTTGGGTGTAGTGGGTACTGTTCGGGTGGCTGCAGAACCTAGGGCCGAAAGGAGGTTTTGCAGACGTTGGGTGCTGATGAGGAGGAGGGGATCTGTTTGCACCGGACATCCAGATTAGTCCTTCCACTGCTTCAGAACATTCTGAACCTAGGCCCTCCTTAGGCCCTACACCATCCAGGCCTACTTCTTCATTAAAGTAAACAAGACAATACGTCTCTCCTCCTTCAGAAAGCCTGCCTGATTGGCAAGCTTTCTCTCAAAGCTTATTTAATGGCTTCATGGCCCTTAGGCCTTCTATGCCTACTTCCCCTTTGGCTGCCCCTCTAGTTATCAATCCTGGACCTCAGACGGAAGATTCTCATTCTCTTGATGCTGAGGACTGTTTAGAAGGCTTCCTTTTCTATGCCTCTCAGATGCCTTCCTCCCCTTGGGTATGCCACCCCTGAAGTGAACTCTGCTGAGGCAGACTCCCCATTAGAGGACCTCACCTTTTCGTGAAACCATCTCTAAAAGCTTAGTGCCCCGTTGAGGAAACTTTCTTGCTCTAAACAGATGTCAGTAAAAGTAAATAATTGCATTTCTTGTGGAAAACAAATACCTCAAAGATTTTCATTCGTACTGTATTCCTTGCCTAGGTCCTGACCACGACGTACCTCGCTGTCTGTTTTGTGCCTTATTTAAACCACGAACTATCAGTCAGTATATTTTCGCTTCTAAATATTTTGGTGCTCGGTTCAATTATCCAGATATCTCTTCGGTATGCCATCCGACTACCAACATTCCGAAAAAACGCAAAGATAAAGACAGAGACAGGCCGCCTAGGTCCAAAGCTGCCGACGACGCTTCTCCTAAGCCAGATGTTCATCGTGCATACAGCTGCAGTCATTACAGATGGGTTATCCTGCCGTCAGGTGGGTCCTCAGTCGTCCGAATTCCAAAGTCTAGGTCCGGCGTCGGTTGCCGTCGCTTCTTCCCTGACGTCAATGCGGCAGGGGTATAAAGGAGGCAGCCGATGCCATCTTCTCCAGACTTTCTTGCCGTGCGGTGCCCGGAGCAGAAGCAGTTCGCAAGTGCCGGTCGGCCAGCTCCTGAGATTTACGAAAATATTTCAGCCAAAGTCTTCTTGAAAGCTAAGTACCCCGTTAGGGAAACTTTTCTTGCCTCAGACCGATGTCAAACAAAGTTAATAATTGCATTTCATGTGGGAAGCAAATACCGCATAAGGATTTCCACTCTTTCTGTATATCTTGCTTAGGCCCAGACCATGACGTCTCGGCCTGACGTTTTTGTGCTAGATTCAACAAGCACACTATTAAGCGCCGGGCGGAGTTCGCCCTTCATTATTTTGGTAAAAAATGTAATTATATTATGTCGGATACTTCAACTCCAGTTTTGAGTAAAAGATGCAAAGATAAGGACTGACATACGAGGTCCGCACCGACTACTGACACCACGCTAAGGCCGACTACCGGTTCTCCGGTTCTCAGCGAGGCGCCTACGCAGCCCCTGAGTACCGATGACACAACATTGCCGGTGTCTTCAGTACCCGAGGTCGCAGGCTCCTCGGTCCCATTCCTACTACAGATACCGACGCCACTCTTGGCGGGGAAACTCAGAGTTTAGACAGGCCTGTCATTTCTCAAGGTGTCTTCAGGCCTTCCTCCTTCTCTATTAAGGCTTTCACTAAATCTAAAGCAGCCATGAAAACCAAAAAACAGGGACTTCAGACCCCCTCTCAAGGCCCCATGCCTAAAAAACAGATGCTCAAAATGGCTGAGGATTTGAATACTCTTATCAGGGTTCTCAACCCCCCTCGGACAAAAGGCCCAGATTAGAGGAAGACTACCCTTCCTCAGATCAAGCCTCTATTACCTCTGAACATTCTGAGGACCAGTATTATGCCTATTCTCCTTTCGAAGACTCTGATGCAGAGGAGTCTATTCCCTTGGTCTCCCCTCCTGAGGACTACTCTTTTGGGGAAACCCTACATACATTGAGGGAACACTTTCACTGGGAAGGCCAAGGTTACTCAGATTCCAAGAAAAGGCTCAGAGATTTTCTTTTGCTCCCCCAGCATAGGCCCCTGGCTATCCCTCCTGTTTTAGATATATTGGATGATGTGTACACAGAAGCCAGCCTTAATCCAGATTCTTTGCCTCCAGCTCCTGTTAAGCCAGACGGGTATTACCAGGTTCCTGATTCACACCAGTTCCTATACAAAAGCCATACTGCTGACCCAGAAACTATTTCACAGGGTCCCAAGGGAATTAAGGCCTCTACTGCTAAAAACCCATTACCTTCAGAGAGAGATTCCAGAGCTTTAGAAAGGTGGGGAAAAAGGTGTACACCTCGGCCACTTTAACCATGAGGGCATTAAACAGTCAGTTCCATATGTTAAAGTATCAACAGTTTTTGTTATCTCAGTTGAAAAGCAAAATGACACAACCAGAACAACCAGATTTAAGAGTTGCTGGATTTGTTGCATGGTGCAGAGCAAGTGGGTAAACATACCTTGCAGTGTGGTTTTGATGCTTTAAGAGGCCTCATGTAGAGCTGCTGTTACGGGGTCTGTTATACATAGACATGCTTGGCTCAAAGAGCAAGCCTTACCAGATCATGTCAAAGCTAAATTATTAGATGCACCTCTTCAAAAAGATGTATTGTTTGGTGTTAAAGCTGAGGAGGTACTAAAGAAAATGGAGGAAAAAGCGAAATCAATGCAAACAGTGAAATATTTCCTGCAGGTACAACCTCCACGTTTCAGCAGAAACTGGCCTTCAAAAAATTGATCCTTTCCAGCCACGGACAGACCTCAAAGGGGCAGATACAGACGCCCAAGGGATAGAGGGCAACCTCAAGGATCTTTCAGAGCCAGACAGTGGCAAGCACCAACCCCAAGAGGTGGAGAAGATAGATCAGTCATTTAGAAAACAGACACAATGACTTCCCCCTTTACCTGCCAAGCAAAGCTTTAATGGCAGCACCTTTGGGTGGAAAACTGGCATTATTCAAAAATTGGCATATTGTTACAAAAGACAAATGGATTCTAGACATTATAGACAGAGGCTACAGGTTCCACTTTCACACCCTTCCAAAAATGAGAGGCATGCCAAACCTGTCACAAAATCAAAGGGCAGAGGCACAAAAACAAATTTCAGCTCTCATGGACATGAAAGCGATTCAAGAGGTACCTACAAAAGAACAAGGTCAAGGGTTTTATTCCAGATTATTCCTGGTACCAAGGAAAGACAAAGATTGGAGACCTATCTTAGACCTATCCATCCTAAACACATATTTACAGGTACCAAAATTCAAGATGCTCACATTACAGCAGCTTCTTCCCATGCTAGGCAAGGAGTCTTGGCTGGTAACATTGGACCTCAAGGAGGCATACCTGCATGTCCCTATCAGACAAGATTGCAGAAGATACCTCGGATTTCTTGCAGGTTCAACCCATTATCAATTCTCTGCATTGCCCTTTGGCTTATCTACTGTGCCCAGAGTGTTTACGAAATGCCTGGCATCAGTAATCGCCTTCTGCAGACTACAAGGAATACAAATCTACCCATATCTGGATGACTGCCTGATCCAAGCGGACAGCAAGGACATACTTCTGAAACACCTGGCGTTTGTAATAAAACTGTTGAACTTTCTGGGATACACAGTCAACAAAAAGAAATCAAAACTAATACCCTCTCAACAAATAATTTTCCTGGGTGCCAGCTTGAATACAACCACCCAGATGGCCTACCTCACGCCAGACAAACAAGGGCAACTGTCTCAATACTTCAGCAAAATGGCAACCTTCACCAGGCTGACTGCAAGGAAAGTCCTGCAGGCTCTGGGATTCATGGCATCTTGCATCCTACTAATCCCATGTGCAAAACTGCATATGAGGAAACTTCAGTGGTACCTAAAAAACTTATGATCTCAACACAGCCACAGCTTGGAAACAGTTATACACTCATTCCATGCCTTCAAAAGGAATTTCTGTGGTGGGCTCAAGCATGCCAAAGAAGCATAGGTCTCCCTTTCTGTGTACCTCAAGCAACTCAATTCATCACAACAGACGCCTCAGACTACGCCTGGGGGGGGGGGGGGCACACATGACAGATCAGTGCATTCAGGGAAAATGGTCCCAAAAAGAGAAGCACCTACACATCAACCAAAAGGAAATGCTAGCCGTGCAAAATGCTATTATGGCCTTCAAAGACCTACTGCATCCAGGCCAGCTATTGATAAGGACAGACAACACCACAGTGATGTGGTACATAAACAAACGGGGGAACTCATTCATACCCCCTGTGCAGGCAATCCGTGACCCTATGGCACACAGCACTGGAACTGCAAATTCAACTACAGGCAGAATTCCTGCCAGGGAAGGAAAACACACTGGCAGACAGCCTAAGCAGAAATATGACAGATCCACACAAATGGAAGTTGCATCCTCAAGTTTTCACAAAGATAACTCAGGCATGGGGACAGCCAGACATAGATCTCTTTGCTACCCACAGAAATTACCAGTTGAAAAAATTTTGTTCAGGGACCTATCATCCACAGGCCTGGAAAGTGGACGCACTTTCTTTCAATTGGACAACGTTGACAATCTATGCCTTTCCGCCTCTTCCTCTGCTGCCCAAAGTTCTATTAAAAGCCAGAGCAGAGAGGCTGAAAATGATTCTCATTGCTCCAGACTGGCCAAGACAACACTGGTATCTGCTTCTGAAGAGCCTGACACATTCCCCACCATGGATCCTACCTCTAGTCCCTCTTCTGTTGTCCCAGCACAACTACAAGACTCTTCACAGCCGCATGGAGAATTCCTTGATTTCCCAACAGACCCTCCTCTCCAAGGAGGTGCAGGATGTCATCTTGGAGGCCAGAAGACCTTCTACTAGAAAAGCCTACTCCGCCAAATGGAAACGATTTTGTGCCTGGAATCAAGAAAAGGGCCAGAATCCTTGGGTAATAAATTTACCTCAAATTTTACAGTACCTAGCTGAGATGTTAAACAGTGGACTTTCCTTCTCCATCAAAATCCACGCTTCAGCCATTTCTGCACAATACAACACAGATCCTCCTTTATTCTCTCATCCTCTCTTAAGACAGTTCCTCAGAGGGGCAAAGAAAATAAAACCCCCAAGGAAACCACCAGTCCCTGCTTGGGACCTCAACTTCGTATTGGAAAAGCTGACCCTTCCTCCCTTAGAGCTGCTTCAACAGAACTACAATACTTGTCATGGAAAACAGCCTTCCTACTGGCTATCACCTCAGCACGCAGGGTTTCGGAGCTACAGGCCCTCATGGCTGTGCAACCTTTTATCATTTTTCCATCAGGACAGAGTTTCCTTATGAACCAACCCTACCTTTATGCCAAAGGTAGTATCCAGTGTAGCTTTGAATCAGACTATCCACTTACCTACCTTTTATCCTAATCCACAAAACAAAGGGAAAAGACTACTACATTCCTTGGACATTCACAGACAACTTTGTTATTATTTGGACAGGACAAAGCCATTCAGGAAATCCGAGCAACTCTGTGTCCTATGCTACAGGTGCTCAAGGAAAGGCTATTTCCAAACAGACAATCTCAAAATGGATAGCCCACTGCATACGCTTTTGTTACTCATTTCATGGAAAAACTGTGCCTACAAGCATCAGATCCCACTCCATCAGGGCCACAGCTACAGGGGGGTTCCTACCAAGGACATTTTGGAAGCAGCCACTTGGAGTTCAGTGCACACTTTCTCCAAACACTATCACCTTCCACTATACTCTAAATCTAGAGCGGGATTTGCCACAGCAGTCTTGCACGGCATCCTTGCTCCTCCTAGTTCCACTTAGTGCCTGCCACCCCTACCAAGCTTTGGGATTCTTCCCATCTGTAATAACTGCAGCTGTATGCACGATGAACATAGTACAGTTTTGTACCCACGTTAAGAGTGCTCATACAGCTGCAGTCCAGGTTACCCCCCCCTCTGTCCCCTCTTAGGGCAGGCCTTATGACAAACACCTTCTCATTCAACCTATTTGGGGTATTCTTTTATGGTGTATTTGCTTGCAGCTACTGTTTTTTGATTATTCTATATTGCATGATTACATAAATTTATGTTTTGCCTTCCTTCTGGGGGCACCTGACATCTGGGGCAAGAAAAACTGAAGAAGATGGCGTCGGCTGCCTCTTTTATACCCCTGCCGCACTGACGTCAGGGAAGAAGCGACAACAACCGACGCCGGACCTAGACTTTGGATTTCGGCCGACCGAGGACCCGCCTGACGGCAGGATAACCCATCTGTAATGACTGCAGTTGTATGAGCACTCTAACATCTACATTTACGGCAGGTACAAAACTGTACTTTCGCCGGTACTCAGTGAGGTGCTTTCGCAGCCCCTTATACCCGCTACTTCAGACTCACAGGCCTCTACTGAGACCGATTCGGAGTCCGGTATGCTGCAAGATGCTTCAACTGTGGAACCTGTGGATGTCTCTACCTTGGATGGTTCCAGAGCCGCTGTGCAGGCATCGGCTTCTGAGGGTGTATTCAGGCCTACTGACTTGCATATTAAACAGACGCCATTTTCTTCTTCAAGGCTTAAAACTCGAACCATGCCTAGAAAACAGATGCCCAGACCGCATGGTCAGGCCTCTATGCCTAAAAAACAAATGATAAGAATGGCTGAAGACCTTATTACTTTAATCAGGGGAAGCCAACCTTCCCCCTCTAAGAGAACTAGGACTGAGTTTGCTTATGATACTTCTGACCAGGATTCTGAAATTCCTCTGACCAGGATTTACCCTTATCTACCTAATGAGGATTCTGATGCTGAGGACTCTCTTCTCTCTGCTTCCCCCCCAGAGGATTTCTCTTTTGGTGAAACCTTGCATACTCTTAGGGAGCATTTTCGTTGGGAAAGTTAGGATTTCTCTGATTCTAAAAAGAGGCTTGGGGATTTCTTACTCCTGCCCCCAGCACATGCCTTTAGCTATCCCTCCTGTACTAGACATTGTTGATTATGCCTTTTTGAAATCTAGCTTGGCGCCTGAGTCTTTATCTCCTGCTCTCAGAAAACCTGATAGATATTACAGGGTTCCTGACTCTCAAGTTCCTTTTCAAAAATCCTACTGCGGATCCTGAGACCATTTCACAGGGACCCAAGGGCATTAAAGCTACTACTGCCAAAAATCCTACCCCTTCTGATAAGAGACTCCAGGGTGCTGGATAGATGGGGTAAGAAGGTATACACTTCTGCAACCTTTACCATTAGGGCCTTAAACTGCCAGGTTCATATGTCAAAGTAACAGCAACATATTGGATTGCTTAAACAGAAAATGAGGTTGATTCCTGATTGTGCTGAAAATAAGGATTTACAGGATTTAATGCATTCTGCTGAACAGGTTTGAAAACAAAATTTGCAATGTGGTTTTGATTCACTAGAGGCATCTTTCAGGGCTGCTGTCACTGGGGCTGTACTTAGAAGGCATGCTTGACTTGAGGAGCAATCCT
Source organism: Protopterus annectens (assembly GCF_019279795.1). NCBI lineage: Eukaryota > Metazoa > Chordata > Ceratodontiformes > Protopteridae > Protopterus > Protopterus annectens. The sequence continues at coordinate 535,896,507 of NC_056727.1, read as the reverse complement.
TGCCAGATCATGTTAAAGCAAAATTACTGGATGTGCCCTTAAATCAGGACCACCTGTTTGGCAACAAGGCAGAAGAAGTTCTTAAAAAGATGGAGGAAAAAGCTAAATCTATGCAAACTGTTAAAGATTTCTTACAAGTACAACCCCCAAGATTTAGTAGGCATTGGCCCGCTAAGAATTGGTCCTTTCCTGCCTCTTCCAAGCCTTCTCAGTCCAAACCCAGATCCAGCAGAACACCCAGGCTCAAGTCCCAGGGTGTGCACAGGACTAAGCAGTGGGGGGCCCCCACTTCCAAATCTGGGAGTAGTAAACCCCCCCCACCCCTTGGTAAACTGTCTCAATGACTTCACTTTAAAACTTCCAAGCACTTCTCAACTGACTGCCCCTTTGGGGGAAAGATTGCTCTACATGCAAAAACCTGGGAACTCATTACCCAGGACAAATTGGTTTTAAATATAGATGTTCTTCATCTCACATTGCTGCAGTCCTTACTTATGGGTAGTCCGCTGTCCTCGGTCGGCCCGAATACCAAAGTATTAGGCTGACGGCGGTCATGGGCGCCTAGATCTGACATCAGAGCGTCAGGGTATAAAGGCGCATGACCGACGTCATATCCCCAGTCTTTTTTGCCGCATGGTCCGATGCAGAAGCAGCGTTGCAAGTGCCGTTCGGCGTTCTGAAATTTTTCGTTTTCGGAGTTTCAGACCGATACCAAGTTGGCTAAGTACCCGTTAGAATATTTTGTTTTTTCTTGCCTAAGTTACTTACCGGATGTCAGAAAAAGTGAATAATTGTATTTCTTGTGGGAAACAGATACCGCATAGGGATTACCACTCGCTTTGTATTCCTTGTTTGGGACGGAACACGGCGTGAGTCGGGTGTCGGTTTTGTGCTAGGTTTAATAAGCGCACTATAAACGGAGGTTAGATTGCGCTAGGTTAGTCTTTGGCAAGAGGTGTAATTATAATATGCCGTCGGATGTTCCGGCCTGCTTCTACTAAAGCGCAAAGACAAATCTTTAAAGCCTAGGCAGGATGATTCGTCCGTTTTGGACGCCGGACCTTTAGAAGCTACAGCTGAACAGGTGGATCCGCTGAAGTTTCTGTTGAGTCCCAGGGGGAAACTTTGATTTTACAGGATGTGGCCTCTCAGGAGGCAGGTCAGGCTGAAGGGGCCTCGCAGGTTACTATTCTCCCTTCTATGCCTAAGGTGGTTAGGCCTTCTGCTACTGTTTCTAAGGCTACTTCTAAGGGCAGGTCTGTCTTGCCTTCCTCTGGTGTCAGTTCTGGTTCTTCAGGGTCTGTGCCTAAAAGCACATGCTTAAAATGGCAGAGGATTTGATTACTTTAATTAGAGGTTCTATGCCCCCTCCTGATAAAAGGCCCAGGATGGAGCCAGAGTTGGAAAGTTTGGAGCAGGCCTCAGATGATTCAGAGTCTTCTGCTGAAGACATTCAAGATTTCCTCCTTATTCTGATTCTGATGCAGAGGATTCCACTCCTTCTGCTTCTCCTCCAGAGGATTTTTCATTTTCAGAAACTCTGCATTCCATGAGGGAGCATTTTCAGTGGGAGGGACAGGATTACTCTGATTCACGGAAGAGACTTAGGGAGTTCTTGTTTTTACCACAGCATAGACCCTTAGCTATACCTCCGGTTTTGGATGTTGTTTCAGATGTTTTTTCGGAAGCTTCCCTTAATCCAGATTCTGTGCCTCCTGCCCCAGTTAAACCGGACAGGTATTACAGGGTGCCTGAGGCTCATAAATATCTGTATAAGAGTCCTAGGGCGGACCCAGAAACTGTTAGTCAGGGGCCTAAGGGTGTTAGAGCCTCTGTTGTTAAGAATCCGGTTCCTCTGGATAAGGAAGCTAGATAGAGCTTTGGATAGATGGGGTAAGAAGGTGTATACCTCTTCTACTTTAGCAATGAGAGCTTTGAACTGCCAGTTTCATATGTTGAAGTATCAGAATTTCCTCCTTTCTCAGCTAAGGTCTAAAGTGGATGCTTTGGCAGAGGGCATAGAGTGTAAAGAATTGCAGGATTTAGTGCATGTTTCTGAACAGGTGGGTAAGCACTCTTTGCAATGTGGTTTTGATGCTTTACAGGCTTCTTCTAGGGTGGCTGCCACTGGTTCAGTTATTCGTAGGCACGCCTGGCTTAAGGATCAGAATTTGTCTGAGCATGTTAAGTCTAGAATTCTGGATGCCCCTTTACAGTCTAAAGTTTTGTTTGGTCCTCCTGTGGAGTCAGTCTTAAAGAAAATTGAAGACAAGGCTAAGTCTATGCAGACTGTTAAAGATTTTTTGCAGGTACAACCTCCAAAGTTTAGTAGAAATTGGCCTACTAAGGGGTGGACGTACCCTTCTTCTGATTCTCAGTCTAGGGGTAGATCTAGGCGTGGTAGGGGCAGAGCTCAGAGTACTTTCAGGCCGAGACAATGGAGTTCGCCTGCTCAATCTGCTGGTGAGGGCAGGGGCCAGTCCTTTCGTAAACAGGCCCAATGACCTACATTTTCAGCTGCCAGATTCTTCTTGCCTGGCAGCTCCTTTGGGAGGAAAGTTGGCTCTTTTCAAGCAAAATTGGCATTTAGTCACCCAGGACAAATGGGTATTGGACATTATAAACCGAGGTTACAAGTTCTATTTCCATACCATGCCTCCTTTCAAAGGCATGCCAGACGTCCCTCCTCGGCAAAGGATAGAGGCTCAGACAAATTTCTTTACTTCTTCAAATAAGAGCTATACAGCCAGTTCCTCTGTCAGAAGTGGGCCTAGGATTTTATTCCGCCTGTTTCTAGTTCCAAAGAAAGGAACACGTGGAGACCAATTTTGGATTTATCTATCCTCAACACTTACCTGGACATTCCAAAGTTCAAGATGCTGACTTTACAACAACTTTTACCTCTGTTGGGAAAAGATCACTGGATGGTTACTCTGGATCTCAAAGAGGCTTACCTTCATGTTCCTATCAGGCTCAGTTGCAGGAGGTACCTGCGTTTTCGGGCTGGAAATTTACATTATCAGTTCTCTGCATTGCCCTTTGGCTTATCTACTGCGCCCAGAGTGTTCACAAAGGTTCTGGCTCCAGTGATAGCATTTTTCAGACTGAGGAATACAGATTTATCCTTATTTGGACGATTGCCTGATTACTGCACAAGAAAAGGACGAACTTCTTCATCATCTACAGTATGTGATGGCAGTGTTAAGATGCCTAGGGTATTCTGTGAACGAAACAAAGTCCAGTCTAGTACCCTCTCAGGACATGTGCTTTCTGGGTGTGAGACTGAATACAGCTTCCCAGATGGCCTTTTTGACCCCGGACAAACAAAGAAGCCTTTCTCTATTTCCATCAAATGTCTCTACGGTCCAGGCTGACTGCAAGGACAGTCCTTCAAGCCTTGGGGTTCATGGCATCTTGTATTCTGGTGCTTCCCAATGCCAAATTGCATATGAGGAAGCTTCAATGGTATCTCAAAATGTATGGACACAGCACTGCCAAGATCTAGACACTGTCATTCAGATAATACCTTGCATTCGGAAGGAGTTTTTGTGGTGGGCTCAGGAATGTCACCTAAACAAGGGACTCTCTGTGACCCGGCCAGAGGCGAGTCAGATTCTAACGACAGATGCCTCGGACAAGGCTTGGGGAGCACACCTCAATGGAAAATGGGTGCAAAACACGTGGCCTGTCAAACTCCAACATTTGCATATCAACTTGAAGGAAATGTTAGCAGTCCAGTTTGCATTGATGGCTTTCAAAGATTTACTTCACCCAGGGCAGGTGTTGATTCAAACAGACAACACTACTGTCATGTGGTACATCAACAAGCAGGGGGGAACCCATTCTTACCCTCTTTGCAGGCAAGCGATGATTCTGTGGGAAACTGCTGTCAATCTACACCTCAATCTTCAGGCAAGGTTTCTACCAGGAGCACAGAACTCCTTAGCAGATGTATTGAGCAGACAAATAGTGGATCCTCACGAGTGGAAATTGGATCCTCATGTATTTCAACAGTTGACAGTGTTATGGGGAACTCCAGACATAGATCTGTTCGCTTCTCCACTAAATTACCAGTTGCCAAAGTTTTGCACAAAAATGTTTCATCACACAGCTTGGAAGGTGGACGCCTATCATTCAGTTGGAACAATCTGCATGTATATGCCTTTCCACCTCTGCCTCTTCTTCCCAAGGTACTCTTGAAGGCCAGACAAGACAAGCCAACCATGATTTTGATAGCACCGGATTGGCCTCGACAACACTGGTACCCACTACTGAGGAGCTTAGTACGAGAACCTCCAAGGCCTCTGCCTTTGATCCCGCACCTTTTGTCACAAGAGGACAGTCACTTCCTCAATGTCAAGATTCAGTCTCTACATCTAACAGCCTGGCATATTCTGTTTTAGACTCTGGAGGGTCTCGGCTTCCACAACAAGTTTTGAATGTTATTTTGGAGGCCAGGAGGCCTAGTACCAGGAAAGTTTACGCTGATAAATGGAGGGGATTTTTTATTTGGAGCAAAGGAAAGGACTTTGATGTCTCCAAACCTGATTTAAGTGTTGCTCTTCAATATCTTACTGAGTTACTGGACAAGGGTTTGTCTTTCTCCTCAATAAAGGTCCATGCTGCAGCCATTTCTGCTCACTATGATTGTGACCCTCCTTTATTTTCTCATCCTTGGTTTAAGCAATTTCTTAGAGGGCAAAGAATATAAGACCCCACGTAGAGCTCCTACTCCTGCTTGGGATCTCAATTTTGTGTTGGAAAAACTTACTCTACAACCTTTTGAGCCTGCAGCTACTGCCGAGTTAAAGTATTTGTCATGGAAAACTGCTTTTTGTTGGCCATTACCTCTGCAAGAAGGGTTTCTGAATTACAGGCCCTCATGGCAGTGGAGCCTTTCCTGATTTTTCATAAGGATAGGGTATCTTTGTGTACTAATCCTTCCTTTATGCCTAAGGTGGTTTCTAGTGTGGCCTTAAATCAAACTATTCATTTGCCTACTTTTTATGCAAACCCCAAAATAAAGGGGAGAAAATTTTGCATACTTTGGATATTCACAGGCAGTTGCGTTATTATTTGAGCAGAACCAAGGAGTTCAGACAGTCTCAGCAATTGTTTGTTTCTTTTGCTTTGGGTTCACAGGGTAAACCTGTTTCAAAACAAACTATTTCTAAATGGATTGGGTTTTGTATTTCTTTCTGTTATTCCCATCATGGTAAGGAGATTCCTGCTGGAATCAGGCCTCATTCCACTAGGGCTACTGCTACTTCTACGGCCTTTCTAAGGGGGTAGCTACAAAAGACATTTTGGAGGCAGCTACTTGGAGTTCAGTGCATACCTTTTCTAAACCTTACCACCTTCCTCTTTATTCTAAGTCTAGGGCTGGATTTGCCACTGCAATTTTACAGGGCATTTTAGCGGCCCCTAATGCTTTATGATTTTACCATCCTCCCTTCCCGTTGCTTTGGGATTCTACCCATAAGTAAGGACTGCAGCAATGTGAGATGAAGAACATAGTACAGTTTTGTACCTACCATAAATGTAGATGTTCGAAGATCCACATTGCTGCAGTCCAATACCTTCCCTCCTTCCCCACTGTAGTTAGACTTGGTGCTATGCTTTAGGTGATGGTTGTTGTTGGGCATGTTTTTGGGAGGTATACTGTTTTTGGCTGTGGCCTTTCTGGTTTGGCCTTCTGACATCTGGGGCAAGAAAAGACTGAGGATATGACGTCAGTCATGCGCCTTTATACCCTGACGCTCTGATGTCAGATCTAGGCGCCCATGACCGACGTCAGCCTAATACTTTGGTATTCGGGCCGACCGAGGACAGCGGACTACCCATAAGTAAGGACTGCAGCAATGTGGATCTTCGAACATCTACATTTATGGTAGGTACAAAACTGTACTTTACCCAAAGATGCAGATTTCACATCCACATGTTTCCAACCCCAAACGGTTGGCCAGATCTACCCCCAAATCAGTGGGCAGAGGCTCAAAAGCAAGTACTTTCTCTCTCAAGCATAAATGCTATTCAAACTCTACCAGAAGAGGAAAAGGGACAAGGTTTCTACTAAAGACTTTTCCTGGTACCCAGAAAAGACAATTCATGGCGTCCTATCCTGGAACGGTCTACTTTAAACACCTTTTTTGTGATTCCAAAATTCAAGATGCTAACTCTTCACCAGTTGCTTCCTATGCTGGGCAAAGATGCCTGGTTGGCAACACTATTTAAAGGAAGCATATTTTTGTGATTCCAAAATTCAAGATGCTAACTCTTCACCAGTTGCTTCCTATGCTGGGCAAAGATGCCTGGTTGGCAACACTATTTAAAGGAAGCATACCTGCACATCCCAATCAGGGAATCTTGCAGAAGATACCTACGCTTCAAAGCAGGCTACATGCACTGTCCATTCTCTGCACTGCCCTTTGGGTTATCTACTGTGTCCAGGGTATTCACAGAGTGCCTAGCTACAGTCATTGCATTTTGCAGGCAAAGAAATATTCAAATATACCCATACCTGGACGATTGCCTAATTCAGGCAGAAACCAGGACATACTTTTGAATAATCTGGCTTTTGTACAAAGGGTGCTAACTTGCCTGGGGTACACCATAAACAAAAAGAAGTCACACCTGGTACGCTGTCAACAAATTATATTCCTGGGAGCAAGCTTGAATACAACTTTCCAGATGGCTTTCTTCACACCAGAGAAACAAATTCATTTGACAACTTACTTCAAACTAGTGGCCACAAAAACCCTGCTATCTGCAAGGCAAATACTGCAAGCCTTGTGGTTCATGGCCTCCTGCATTCTTCTAATTCCATATGCAAGACTGCATATTAGGAAACTACAATGGTGTCTAAAAAGCCTATGGTGTCAACATTCTCAGGATTTAGAAGCAATGATTCCTATCATACCTTACCTACGGTTAGAGTTCCTTTGGTGGGCAGAGGCCTGCCACCAAAACAAGGGACTGCCATTCACTCTACCTCCTGCCGCCCAAACCCTAACAGATGCATCAGACTGTGTATGTGGGGGCTCACCTGGCAGGGAAGTGCATTCAGGGCAAATGGAATCCAAGTCAAATGCATCTGCATATCAATCAAAAAGAAATGTTAGCTGTACAGAATGCTCTGACAGCCTTCAAAGGACCACATTCTTCTAGGACAATTAATGGTAAAGACGGACAACACCACTGTTATGTGGTACATAAACAAGCAGGGGGGAGGTACCCATTCTTACCCCCTCTGCAGAGTGGCCATGGTACTGTGGAACACCGCCTTGAGCTACCAAGTGCATCTACAAGCTGAATTCCTGCCAGGAAAACAAAATACAGTGGCAGATGGACTAAGCAGAAACCTCATGGACCCACATGAGTGGAAAGTGGAACCAAAGACTTTCAACATGTTGACAAACAAATGGGGGAGCCCAGATATAGACCTGTTTGCCAGCCCAGATATAGATCCGTTTGCCTCCACCCAGAACTATCAATTGGACAAATTTTGCACAAGGACTTCCCACAAACAAGCTTGGAAAGTGGATGCTCTGTCCTTCAGCCGGAAAAAAACCTATCCGTTTGACTTTCCTCCTCTGCTTCTGCTCTCCAAAGTACTACTAAAGATCAAACAAGACAAACCAAGGACGGTTTTGATTGCACCAGACTGGCCATGCCAACACTGGTACCCCATCTTGTGCAGTGTGTCACTGTTGGTCCCATGGCATCTGCCTCAGATTCTTACCCTGTTGTCTCAGCAGGAGAACCAGATTCTGCACCCTCATCTTCAAACACTGAACCTAGCAGCCTGGCTAATTACCTAATCTCTCCTTTACCATCCCTCAGTAAACCAGTGATAGATATCATCTTAGAGGCAAGGAGGCATAGTACTAGGAAATCTTATGCTGAAAAATGGAAAAGCTTCTGTGCCTGGAACCAGTCTCAAGGGATGAGTACAGCAGTGCCCAATTTACCTCAGATTTTACAATACTTAACTGAGATGCTTCACAAGGCCCTGTCTTTCTCCTCAATCAAAATTCATGCCTTTAGCCATTTCAGCTCATTATAACACAGAACCTCCCATCTTCTTTCATCCACTGCTCAAGCAGTTCCTCAGAGGGGCCAACAATTTAAGACCACACAGGAGAGCGCCAACTCCAGCCTGGGACCTTAACTTTGTTTTGTAGAAACTCACTCTCTTCCTCCTTTCGAGCCAGGTGCTACTGCAGATATAGAATTCCTTTCTTGGAAAACAGCTTTCCTCTTAGCAATCACTTCAGCAAGAAGGGTATCTGAATTACAGGCCCTTATGGCAGTGGAGTCTTTCATCATCTTTCATGCGGACAGGGTGTCCCTCAGGACAAGGTGATATCCAGTGTGGCCCTTAATCAGTCCATTCATCTGCCAACCTTCTTTCCTAATCCATAGAACAAAGGGGAATGGATACTGCACTCCTTTAGATGTGCACAGACAACTTAGATCCTACGTGGACAGGACTAAACCTCAAAGGAAATCTGAACAACTGCTTTTGACATTTGCTACAGGGGCAGAGGGGGGAAGGCTGTTTCATAGCAAACTATTTCTAAATGGATAGGCCATTGCATTCATTTCTGCTATAAGCACCATGGAAAAACTTATTCCACAGGGGATCAGACCCCACTCTACTAGGGCTGCATCTACCTCTACAGTCTTTCTCAGAGGCATCCCTACTAGGGACATCCTAGAAGCTGCTACCTGGAGTTCTGTACATACTTTCACCAAACATTACCATCCTCCAGTTTACCACCAATTTTCTCTAAATCCAGAGCTGGCTTTGCCACTGCAGTCTTTCAGGGCCTTATTGCTGGTCATAATGCTGTCTAAATTCCTCCTCCTTTCCTTAGCTTTGGTAAACTACCCAAATGTGATGTCTGCAACAGTGAAACACTAAGAACATAGTACAGTTGTGTACACTTACATTAATGTAGATGTTAGAGTGTATTCACTGTTGCAGTCCTAGATGTCCTTCAAGGATGCATCTGCAGTCCTAACAAATGGGTTGTCCTGTCGTCAGGCAGCCCTTCGGTCGGCTGGATTCCAAAGTCTGGGTCTGGCCTCGGCTGGTGTCGCACTTCACCCGACGTCATCTCTGCTGGTCTTCGGGTATAAAGGCATCAGCCGACGCCATTTTCCTCAGTCTTTCTTGCCGCGTGGCGCCCGAAGCAGAAGCTGTTCGCAAGTGCTGGTCGTTCAGATCCAGAGATTACTACTACCGAATACTACTTCGAAGACTTCGAAAAAGCTAAGTACCCCGTTGGGGACTCTTTCTTGCCTCAGCCGATGTCAGAAAAAGTGAATAACTGTTTAACTTGTGGGAAACAAATACCTCATAAAGATTTCCACTCTTACTGCTTACCTTGTTTAGGCCCAGACCACGACGTAGCAGCGTGTTTAGCCTGTGCTTCTTTCAACCGACGAACACTTAGGCGTCGGTCGGAGTTTGCTGAACAGTTTTTCGGCTCCGATTTTGCGTACATTATGCCGTCGGATCCTCCGACTTCTCAAATTGTTAAGAAACGCAAAGAAAAAGACCGACACTCGCGGTCCGCGGTTTCGGCCGAAACCACGGTTAAGCAAACCGCGAGTGTCTCGGTTTCGGCCGAAACCGAGCAAACGGGTCAATCTTCAGCCGAATCCATGACTACTACCGAGGCTCCTGCTACCCTAGTTGAATCGGCCTCTGAAGTTTTGCCAACTAATGTGGTTTCTCTAGAATTATCGGACACCATCCCTTTGGATGTCTCTACCCCAGCACGTGGTGCTGCTAGGCCTCCTGCAGCCATGTCTATAAAGGCCTTTGCCAGGGCTAAAGCAGCCAAAACTGCTAAGTCTGTGCCTGTTAAGCCCTCCTCTCACAGGCCCAGTTCCAGTTCCCAAATGCTTACTCTGGCAGAGGATCTCATCTCTTTAATAAGGGGATCCCAATCTCACCCAGACAGGGCCTCTCAACCTCCAGAAAAGAGACCTAGAGCAGAGCCCCCTGAGCCAGTGTCCTCAGATGACTCTTCTGATGATTCAGACAATACAGACCATCCAGAGGCTCCTTTTTCTACTTATGAAGATTCCGATGCTGAAGAATCTATACCTTCTGCCTCTCCACCAGAGGAATTTTCCTTTGGGAAACCTTACATGCCATGAGAGAGCAATTCCAATGGCAGGGACAAGATTTCTCAGATTCAAGAAAAAGGCTTAGGACCTTTCTACACTTACCGCAACATAGGCCCTTAGCTATACCTCCAGTTCTTCCTGTTGTGGATGATGCATTTAATGATGTTTGCGCTGCTCCTGATACTTTACCTCCAGCCCCTGCCAAGCCCGATAGGTTTTACAGGGTACCGGACACTCATCACCACTTATACAAGGCTCCCTTGCAGATCCTGAGACTATCTCCCAGGGGCCTAAGGCAGTAGCTTCGACCTCAGCGAAAAACCCTCTCCCTTCTGAAAGGGAATCCAGGTCCTTAGAGAGATGGGGTAAAAACGTATACACCTCTGCTACTCTCTCAGCTAGAGCTTTGAACTGTCAGTTTCATATGATCCAATACCAAGAGTTTATGCTTGATCAGTTAACTAAGAAACTGTCCTCTGATGATTCCTTAGATAAGAAATATGTTTTAGAAATGGTGAATAACATTCAGCAGGTTAGTAACCATTCTTTAAAATGTGGCTATGATGCACTGGAGGCTTCATTTAGATCAGCCATGACTGGCACAGTTATAAGAAGGCATGCATGGTTGAAAGAACAGGTCTTGCCGGATCATGTTAAAGCAAAGCTATTGGATGCTCCTATGGATAAGGTCAGTCTATTTGGTTCTCCTGCCCAGCAAGTAATGAAGAAAATGGAAGAGAAGGCAAAATCTGTACAAACAGTTAAAGATTTCTTACAGGTTCAGCCCCAAGGTTTAGCAGGAACTGGCCTTCCAAAATTGGTCCTTTCCAGACTCCTCTAAATCTCAGAGAGGCAGGAATAGACGTTCCAGAGGCAGAAATCAATCCAGAGGAGGTGCCTACAGAGGACGCCAGTGGCAAGGCAATAACCAACGAGGCACAGACACAACCACTGCCACTGCAACAGGACAATCACAGTGACTTGGCTCTGACACCGCCTACCAGGGAACAAATAGCAGCACCCTTAGGCGGAAAGTTAGCCTTATTTTCAAAAAATTGGCACTATATCACAAGAGACAAGTGGATTTTGCAAACTATAGACCAAGGCTACAGGTTTCATTTCCACACCTTACCAGTAAAAGAGGAATGCCAAACCTACCACCAAATCAAAAAACAGAAGCTCTAAAACAGATAGCTCAATTAACAAAGATGAGAGCTGTGGAAAGGGTACCACCTACAGAACAGGGCAAAGGATTTTGCTCCAGACTCTTCCTAGTACCAAGAAAAGAGAAAAGTTGGAGACCTATTCTCGACCTGTCCGCTTTAAACACATTCATCATTGTTCCAAAATTCAAAATGCTGACCCTACAGCAACTTCTTCCCATGCTGGGCAAGGAGTGTTGGCTGGTAACTCTAGATCTCAAGGAGGCATACCTGCACGTCCCCATATGACCAAATTGCAGAAGATACCTCAGATTTCTTGCAGGATCAGAGCATTATCAATTCTCAGCATTGCCCTTTGGCTTATCTACTGTGCCCAGAGTATTCACGAAATGCCTGGCATCAGTAATCGCTCATTGCAGGCTACAGGGAATCCAAATTTATCCATACCTGGACGACTGCCTGATACAAGCGGACAACAAAAGCAAGCTGACACAAGACTTACAAAGAGTCATTTGCTTACTACAAGCCCTGGGATACACAGTCAATTTAAAAAAGTCAAGACTGATACCATCCCAAACAAGAACATTCTTGGGTGCAGAATTGGACACAGTAAAACAGATGGCATTCCTAACTGCAGAAAAACAAGAACTCCCTCTTTACTTCTTGGCATTAACAAAGCAGAACAAACTAACAGCAAGGAAAGTACTGCAGGCCTTGGGCTTCATGGCATCATGCATAATCCTGGTCCCCCATGCCAGACTGCATACGAGAAGGCTACAGTGGTACCTAAAGAATTTATGGTCTCAACACAGGCACAGCTTAGAAACCGAAATACCACTAATCCCATGCCTGAAACAAGAGTTCCTATGGTGGGCTCAAGCATGCCAGTCAAACCCAGGTTTGCCCTTCCACAACATTCAAGCAAGCCAAACCATCACAACGGACGCCTCAGACCTAGGTTGGGGGGCCCACATGCTGGACAAATGCATTCAAGGATTATGGACTCCAGATCAGCTGCACCTGCACATAAATCAAAAAGAAATGCTGGCAGTAAAACTAGCAATCCAGAATTTCAGACCATTCCTCAAAGAAGGCCAATTAATGATAAGGACAGACAACACCACAGTCATGTGGTACATCAACAAACAGGGAGGCACTCATTCATACCCCCTATGCCGAATGGCTCTGGACCTATGGAATATGGCTCTGAGCTACAACATTCAGTTACAGGCAATATTTGTACCGGGAAAAGAAAACATCCTAGCAGACATGTTAAGCAGAACTACCTCGGATGCTCACGAATGGATGCTACACCCGGACATCTTCTAGGCCATCACAAAGAAATGGGGAATGCCACAAATAGACCTATTCGCATCCCCACTCAATCACCAGCTCAAGAAATTCTGCACAAGGACATACCACCCACTTGCTTGGAAGGTGGACTCTCTATCCTTCAGTTGGAAAGGCCTGACAGCATATGCATTTCCACCTCTTCCTTTGATGCACAAGGTACTACTGAAAATCAAAGAGGAACGTCCAAGGATAATTCTGATAGCTCCAAATTGGCCAAGACAACATTGGTATCAATTGCTGAGGAGCATGTCTCGGGACGTGGACACTACCCTGATTCCTTTGATGTTAACTCAGAGCGACTACAACATCATGCATCCAAACCTGAAAACTCTGCAACTGACTGCCTGGAACATTACATAAGAGCAACTAACCCAGATTTATCCCAAAGGGTTAAAGACATTATCCTTGAGGCCTGCAGACCTTCAACAAGAAGGAACTATGCAGGAAAATGGAAAAGGTTTGTCATTTGGAGTACTGAAAGAGGAAAAGATGTGTCAAAGATAGATATTGCCAACATCCTGGAGTATTTGGCAGAGCTTCTCCATACAGGCCTGTCCTATTCCTCCATCAAGATACATGCATCAGCTATTTCTGCAGAATACAGCTTGATCCCCTGTCTTCTCACATCCTCTACTCAGGCAGTTCCTCAGAGGAATCAAGAATGTAAAACCTCCTAGGAAACCACCATTACCAGCATGGGACTTGAACTTTGTGCTAGAAAAATTGACACTCCCTCCATTCAACCAGCAGCAACAGCAGATCTTCAACACCTATCCTGGAAAACTGCTTTCCTACTGGCAATTACTTCAGCAAGAAGGGTTTCGAACTACAGGCCTTAATGGCAGTACAACCCTTCCTAATCTTCCATCAAGATAGTGTCCATGAGAACTAATCCTACATTTATGCCTAAGGTGGTATCCAGAGTGTCTCTAAACCAGGCAATCCACCTACCTACCTTCTTTCCCAATCCACAGAACAGGGGAAAGACTGCTGCATACCTTGGATGTACATAGACAGTTGCGCTACTACCTGGACAGAACCAAGGGCAATAGAAAAACTGACCAGCTTCTAGTAGCTTATGCAACAGGAAGGGAAGGAAAAGCAATTTCCAAACAGACAATCTCCAAGTGGATAGGAAATTGCATAAGATTCTGTTACTCCTACCATGGAAAGCAAATTCCACAGAACATAAGGCCTCATTCTACAAGGGCTACAGCCACTACCACAGCTTTCTTACGAGGAGTGGCTACCAAGGACATTATTGAGGCTACTTGGACCTCCGTGCATACATTTGCCAAGCATTATAACTTACCTCTATACTCTAGATCCCGAGCAGGGTTTGCCACTGCTGTTTTGCAAGGGATCCTAACTACACCATAATTCTTCTTCCTCCTCCCCTAGTTTGGCTATGGTATTCTACCCATTTGTTAGGACTGCAGATGCATCCTTGAAGGACATAGTACAGTTTTGTACCTACCATAAATGTAGATGTCCGAACAGGATAGCATCTGCAGTCAGGATTACCCACCCTCCTTCCCCTCTGTGGTACTCCTAGGGTATTTACCCTCCTAATAGCTAGCTGGGGGGGGGGGATCTCTTATGGTGTATTTGTTTGTATATATGTACATACATGCTTATTTTTTGTGTTTGCCTTCTACTTTTTTTGGAAACATTGGCATTTACCCAAAATTTAGCTTTCCGAGAGGGCAACTGGCATCTGGGGCAAGAAACACTGAGGAAAATGGCGTCTGCTGATGCCTTTATACCCGAAGACCAGCAGAGATGACGTCGGGTGAAGTGCGACACCAGCCGAGGCCAGACCCAGACTTTGGAATCCGGCCGACCAAAGGGCTACCTGACGACAGGACAACCCATTTGTTAGGACTGCAGATGCTATCCTGTTCGGACATCTACATTTATGGTAGGTACAAAACTGTACTTTACCCTCTCTCCAGCCCCCTTACTTCTTTTGGCTATACCTCTACTCTCTTTTACTATGCTTAAAAACGTTTTGGTGTATTTGCTTTTTTGTTAGAGGTATAACCTTATATATTTATAGATTTAATTGTTTCTCATTAGGGGGGGCACCTGACATCTGGGGCAAGAAAAACTGATGTAATGGCGTCGGCTGCATGTTTTTATACCCCTGATGACCTGACGTCTCGGAAGAAGAGAGAGCAACCGACGTAGGACCCAAGACTTTGTTAATCAGGCCGACTGAGGGCTACTGCAAGCAGATAACCCAAACCTATGAACGACTGGATGGTAAACAGAAAATACACCCCTGGGATCCCACCTGTGTCCCTGCTGGATAGGGGAAACGGGTGCTGACTTTTGGGAACATGGGCAAAATTCTTGGCTAGACTTATAAGGGCCTCTGGGCCAATAGCCTAGTATCATCCTATGAACCTATGTGATGACTGCAGCAGTGAATACACTCTAACATCTACATTTATGGTAAGTGTACACAACTGTACTTTCTCTGGAATTCAGTGAGGCGCTTTTGCAAGCCCCTAATGCCCGATTCGATATCTATGCAGGCCTGCACCGAGACCCTTTTGGAGTCTGGTATACTGCAGAAATTTTTGTCTTCTGAGCTTTTGGCTGTTTCTGCCTAGGTTGGGTCTGGAGCCACGATGCAGGCACCGGCTTCTGAGGCGGCCTTTCGCACTACTGAATCTAGGCAAAAAAAACTACGTCTTCTCATCCGACTACCGTTTCCGTCAGACTGACAGATACTCTTAGGCCTAGAAGCCAGGCCATGCCTAGAAAATCTGCCTCTAGCCACTATCTTGCTCCTGCTCCACCACCCCAAGCAGAAATGCTTAAAATGGCGGAGGATCTCCTCTCCCTTATCAGGGGTAGTCAGGCCACAACTTCTAAAAGGAAAAGACGCTCTTCTCCAGAACTTGACAGAACAGGATTCTGAGGAATCTGACTATTCAGATTTTGAAGAGGAACAACCACCTCGGACTGCTTATGAGGATTTAGATACAGAGGAATCCATTCCTTCTGCCTCTCCACCAGAAGACATTTCCTTTGGGGAAACGCTTCACACCCTCAGGGAGCATTTCCAGTGGGAATTTCAGGATTTCCCCCAGTCTAAGAAAAGACCTGGAGAGTTTCTGGACCAGCCCCAGCACAGACCCCTAGCCATCCCCTTTATTTTAGAAGTGGTGGATGATGTTTTCCATGAATCCAGCTTGGCCCTTGATGCCCTACCACCTGCTGTCATTAAGCCTGGCAGGTATTGCAGAGTACTGGATTCTCACAAATACCTAGGTTCATAGGTAGGTACTAGGCTACATCTGCCCAAAGGCATTTATAAGCCTAGCCGGAATGTGTTGGCTTTCGCCGCCCCCTTACATTAGTTCCCTGTGCTTCCGTCCAGCCGAGCCACTGAAGTGATCCCAGGGGTAAACTGTTTCCCATTCACTCGTCAAGGTTTCTCTTGAAGAGTGTTGGTGAGGAGCTCTGCCCAATGTAGATTGGAATCTTGTTCCAGAGCATGGGAAGTCTCTGGGACAGGAATGTATCCCTCCAGCACGTCCTATTTATTGTTGTGGTGAGGTTTAGATCCCTAGAGCGTGTGGTTAGAGGTGGACATGATTTTCTTTAGGTGGAGCATGTCCATCAATTCTAGGTTGGACATGGCAGAGATCACCTCTGTGTAGGCGTTATGCAACAGAGTACAGCTGGCGATTCTTCGAGTTGCATAGGGCATCTGTTTGAGGCTAGTGATCCTCTTCATGAGGTACTTTGGTGGTCTTTCCAGCTGTTGCAGGTGTCTTGTAAGGTACATTCCAAATGGGGCGTTGTGCTCCGATGGGTCTGATGAGTGATGGGTAGAGAGGCACAATGACCTCTTTTGATCTGGATGAAAACCCTTTTATGATTAGGTGGGCTACATAGAAGGATTTTCTAACCACTTAGTAATCTCTCCTTTGATAATCACATTACCAATCTACTTGGGTCACCAGATTCCTTATTACATCTTCCGTATTAAGGGGGCTACTACCTATGTGGTAGTTTGTGGGTACTTTGTTTTTTCCAAAGGGGATGACTATGCACTTTTTGGCATTTAGCTTGAGGCCATGGTTTTGACATCAGGCATCTATCTCAGTGAGACCCTTTTGGTGGATGTCTGTGTCAGCCGGAGAGTCAGTTATAGCCCCTAGTTTGCAGTCGTCTGTGAACTTGGTCAGCCATAGTCCTCCTGTACTTGCCTGCATCTCTGAGAAGTATATGCCAAACAGGAGGGGTCCTAGGAATGAGCCCTGGAGAATGCCACTTGTAACAGGTTTAGAGTCAGAGCTAGCTCCCACAACTCTTACCATGTGGGTTTTGTCTGTGAGCCAGTTGGCAACTCATCTCGTTATGTAGGGATTTATGTTCAGGCTGGTGAGCTTGTCTATAATACCAGAATGGGGAATGGTGTTGAAGGCCTAGGTAGGCACTGTGGACCACCTTTCCCTCGTCTATAGCCTTGGTAACTGTCTCAAAAAAGTCCACCAGGTTTAGGAGGCATGATCTACCCTTAAAGCCGAACTGGGTAGGGTCCAGTGTTTGGAGGTTCCCACTTTCTCTGTTAATGAGATCCATGATTATGCGCTCCATAGCCTTGCAGACCAAGCTAGTCAGGCTTATAGGGTGATAGTTCCCAGGGTCTGTTGTGGCTCCACCTTTGTGGAGCAGAATAACCATTGCTGTGCGTCACTCTGTGGGCACGTAGCCTGTGGAGAGGCTGAGTTTGAACAGTGTGATGTTCTTTGTGTTTCACTGTTGCAGCCATTACATTTGGGTAATCCTGCTGGCAGGTTGCCCTCAGTCGGCCTGAATTCCAAAGTCTTGGGTCCTGCATCTGTTGCTGTCACCCCTTCCCTGATGTCAGGTCGTCACGGGTATAAAAGATGCAGCAGACGCCATTTTCTTCAGTCTTTTTTGCCGTGCGGTGCCCGAAGCAGAAGCAGTTCGCAAGTGCCGGTCGGCCGACTCCTGAGATTTTCATGTTCGAGTTTCAGATCCGAAGTCTTCATTAAAAGCTAAGTACCCCATTGGGAGAAACTTTTTTTTTTTTTTTTTTTGCTCCAGACTGATGTCAGAAAAAGTTAATTGTATTTCTTGTGGGAAGCAAATATTGCATAAGGACTTTCATTCTTACTGTATTCCTTGCCTAGGCCCTGACCGCGGCGTTTCAAGTTGTCAGTTTTGTGCTAGATTTAACCAGCGCACTATTAAGCGTCGCTCTGATTTTGCACTAAGCTATTTTGGTTGCAGATTTAATTATACAGTGTCGTCTGATAGCCATCCGACTACCAGAGTTCACAAAAAGCGCAAAGAAAAAGACAGGCAACAGAGGTCCAAAACAGACAACGAAGCTTCTCCTAAGCCAGTCGCCGGTTCTCAGTGAGGCGCTTTCGCAGCCCATGACGCCCACTACTTTAGAGTCGCAGGCCACTACCAACTCCCACGTGGAGTCGGTCAGGCCGCTGGAAACTCAAGGTACTGGAGCCTTGGAGACTATTCCCTCAGATGGGTCCGGAACCGCTGAGCAAGCATCGGCTTCTGAGGGTGTTTTCAGACCTAAACAATTGTACATTAAACTTGACTACAGCTTCAAAGGCAAAGATTAAAGCACCTTTAAAGGCAAGGAAACAAGTTCACCAGCCACATGGACAGGCCTCCATGCCCAAAAAACAGATGCTCAAAATGGCCGAAGACTTTAATTACCTTGATTAGGGGTTCCCATTCCCCTCCTGATAAGAGGCCTAGGCAAGAGACAGATTATGAATCTTCAGATCAGATTTCCATTTTCTCAGATTCCTCTTCTGATCAGGAATACCCCCCCCCCCCCCCCCAATGAGGATTCTGATGCTGAAGAGTCTATTCCTTCAGCTTCTTTTCCTGAGGACTATTCCTTTGGGGAAACCTTGCATACCATGAGGGAGCAGTTCCACTGGGAGAGCCAAGCTTTTTCAGAATCTAAGAAGAGGCTCAGGGACTTCCCTTCTACTACCTCAACACAGGCCTCTTGCTATTCCACCTGTGTTAGACATTGGAGATGATGTGTTTTCAGAGTCTAGTCTGACCCCTGACTCCTTACCTCCAGCTCCTGTTAAGCCTGACAGATACTACAGAGTTCCTGACTCTCATAAATTCCTTTTCAAAAACCCTGCTGCAGACCCAGAAGCTATTTCTCAGGGTCCCAAAGGGGTTAAGGCTTCCACTGCAAAAAACCCTACCCCTTCTGACAGAGATTTTAGGGCACTGGATAGATGGGGAAAAAAGATTTACACATCTGCTACCTTGACTATAAGGGCCTTAAACTGCCAGTTTCGTATGCTCAAATATCAGCAATACGTCATGACACTGCTGAAACAGAAAATGGTAAATTCTGAATGTGCAGAAAACAAAGAAATGCAGGATTTATTGCATGCAGCTGAAGAAGTTGGAAAGCATACTTTGCAATGTAGTTTTGATTCTCTGGAGGCCTCCTGCAGGGCCGCTGTTACGGGTTCTGTAATTAGGAGGCATGCTTGGTTAAAAGAACAAAATCTGCCTGATCATGTCAAAGCTAAATTATTAGATGCACCATTACAGCATACCACCTTGTTTGGTGTTAAGGCAGAAGAGGTGTTAAAGAAAATGGAGGACAAAGCTAAATCTATGCAAACTGTCAAATATTTTTTACAAGTACAGCCACCTAGGTTTAGCAGACACTGGCCTACAAAGAATTGGTCCTTTCCAGTGTCAGACAGACCTCAAAGGGGCAGATCCAGACATCCTAGAGGCAGATCCCAGCCGCAGGGTTCGTACAGGTCTAAGCAATGGGGCGCTTCTACCTCCAAATGCGGAGAAGACAAATTACAACCCTACAGGAAACTGTCCCAATGACTTCCCCCTGCCTGCACCAAGCACGTATCTACTGGCAGCACCCTTAGGGGGAAAAATAGCACTTTTTTCTCAAAACTGGCACATTATAACCCAGGACAAATGTGTTCTAGTCATAGTGACACAAGGCTACAAGTTTCACTTCCATACACTGCCAAGGGCAAACGGTTGGCCAGACCTGCCAAATAATCAATGGGCAGAGGCTCAAAAACAAGTCTCATCCCTCATGGACATGGGGGCTATTCAACAAGTGCCACAGCAAGAGCAAGGACAAGGATTTTACTCAAGACTGTACTTGGTACGCAGAAAGGACAAAGCCTGGAGACCAATACTGGACCTATCTATTCTAAACACTTTCCTGGATATACCAAAATTCAAGATGTTGACCTTGCAGCAGCTTCTGCCCATGCTGGGCAGAAAGGCTTGGCTCATCACTTTAGACCTAAGAGGCATACCTGCATGTCCCAATTAGACAATCATGCAGAAGATACCTCAGATTCAAGGCTGGTTCAAAGCATTACCAATTCTCTGCACTGCCCTTTGGCTTGTCTATTGCGCCCAGGGTCTTCACAAAGTGCCTGGCACCAGTAATTGCTTTCTGCAGACAAAGAGGAATACAAATATATCCTTACTTGGATGACTGCCTTATTCAAGCACAGAACAAGGACATTCTACTACAGCATCTGGCGTTTGTGAAAAGACTTTTAACATGCCTAGGGTACACAGTCAACGAAAAGAAATCAAAACTAGTACCCTCTCAAGAGATAATATTCCTGGGTGCAAGCTTAAATACAACTGCCCAGATGTCTTATCTCACGCCAGACAAACAAAGGCAACTGACTACCTATTTCAAGGAAATGACAAAGGCCCAGTTATCTGCAAGAAAAATTCTGCAGCCTTTGGGCTTAATGGCGTCCTGCATCCTACTAATTCCATATGCAAGACTGCATATGAGGAAACTTCAATGGTACCTAAAAAGTGTCTGGATACAACATTGCCACAGCCTGGAAACAATTATTATTCTCATTCCCTGCCTGCAACAGGAGTTTCTTTGGTGGCAAAGGCTTGTCACCAAAACAAGGGACAGCCATTCTCACTACCTCCAGCCAGGCAGAACCTAACAACGGATGCATCAGATTATGCCTGGGGGGCATTCAGGGCACCTGGTCCACAAATCAAATGCATCTACATATCAATCAAAAAGAGATGCTAGCTGTTCAAAATGCCCCGACAGCCTTTAAGGACCTAATTCATCCGGGACAACTACTGATAGACAGACAATAACACGGTCATGTGGTACATAAACAAGCAGGGGGGCACGCATTCTTACCCCCTTTGCAGACTAGCCATGGCTTTATGGGACACAGCATTGGCTTACCAAGTTCATCTGCAGGCACAATTCCTGCCAGGAAAGGACAATACTCTGGCAGACGAACTAAGCAGAAACCTCATGGATCCCCACGAGTGGCACCTGGATCCACAAGTCTTCAGCATGATAACAAAGAAGTGGGGACGCCCGGACATGGATCTGTGTGCCTCCCCTCACAACTATCTACTAAAAAGATTCTGCACAAGGACTTATCACAGACAAGCATGAAAAGTGGATGCCTTATCTTTCAACTGGAAAAACCTATCGGTATATGCCTTTCCTCCACTGCCTCTCCTCCCCAAGGTGCTCCTAAAGGTGAGACAGGAGAAACCAAAAATGATTCTGATTGCTCCAGACTGGCCCTGCCAGTACTGGTATCCGATCTTAAGGAACTTGTCTCAATGCCCAGCCTGGACCTTACCTCAAATACCTCATCTACTGTCCCAACAAAACAGATTCTGCACAGCCAACTCAGGACTCTAAACCTGGCAGCATGGCGGATAATGTAGCCATACAAGGCACATCTCTCAGTAAAGCTGTGATGGATGTCGTCATTTTGGAAGCCAGAAGGCCTAGTACTAGAAAATCCTATGCTGGAAAATGGAAGAGATTTTGTGCTTGGAACCAAGCTCAAGGAACTGAAACAGTTGTACCAAATATTCCTCAGATTTTGCAATACTTAACTGAGATGCTGGACAAAGGCCTATCTTTTTCATCAATTAAAATTCATGCCTCTGCCATTTCGGCTCATTACAATACAGAGCCACCACTCTTTTCTCATCCTTTATTAAGGCAGTACCTCAGAGGAGCCAAAAATTTAAGGCCTCCAAGGAGATCACCCGTGCCTGCATGGGACCTCAATTATGTATTGGAAAAACTCACCCTACCTCCTTTTGAGCCAGCTGCTACTGCGGATATAAAGTTTTATCTTGGAAAACAGCTCTGCTCCTAGCAATAACTTCTGCAAGACGAGTGTCAGAGCTACAGGCTCTCATGGCTGTGGAACCTTTTATCTTTTTTTATCCAGGACAGGGTCTCTGAGGGCAAACCCTACATTTATGCCTAAGGTGGTGTCCAGTGTAGCCCTTAACCAAACTATTCATTTGCCAACTTTTTACCCAAATCCACAGAACAAGGGGGAGAAAATTCTGCATTCTTTGGACTTACACAGACAACTTAGATTCTGTTTGGACAAAACTAAAATTTTCAAATAGACAGAACAATTACTAGTGGCATATGCTGCAGGATCACAAGGAAAGGCCATCTCCAAGCAGACTATTTCAAAGTGGATAGGGTCACTGCATTCGTTTCTGCTACTTTCAGCTTGGCAAGCCAGTGTCTAAGGGCATTAGGCCACATTCAACCAGAGCTGCAGCCACTTCTGCAGCCTTTCACAGGGGAGTACCAACCAAAGACATTTTAGAGGCTGCTACTTGGAGTTCAGTGCACACCTTTACAAAGCATTACAATCTGCTGCCATACTCTAAATCCAGAGCAGGCTTTGCCACTGCAGTTCTGCAGGGCCTCATAGCCGCTCCTAATGTTGTGTAGCTCCAGCCCCCCCCCCAGCCATAGCTTTGGGACTCTACCCAAATGTAATGACTGCAACAGTGAAACACGAAGAACATAGTACAGTTGTGTACACTTACCATAAATGTAGATGTTCGGGTGTATTCACTGTTGCAGTCCAGGATACCCACCCCTTATTTCTGCTGGAACTTATCTTTACTTCTCTGATCTATACAGCCTATGTGGTGCATTTGTTTGTAGATGAAGGTAAAGTTTATTTTGGTGCATGTATGTTTTATATATATAGCTAGCCTACCCTTTTGGAGGCACCTGACATCTGGGGCAAGAAAAACTGAAGAAAATGGCGTTGGCCGCATCTTTTATACCCCTGACGACCTGACGTCAGGGAAGGGGCAGCAGTAACCAATGCAGGACCCAAGACTTTGTAATTCAGGCCGACTGAGGGCAACCTGCCAGCAGGATTACTCAAATGTAATGACTGCAACAGTGAATACACTCTAACATCTACATTTATGGTAAGTGTACACAACTGTACTTTTAGGTGAGGGGTTAGTTCATCTTTGAGCTCGTGTTGGACACAGCCTGGGACACCATCCGGCCCGATTGATGCTGTGTTTTTGGCTTTGGAGAGGGCTGATGTTCTTCGTGTTTCACTGTTGCAGTCATTACATTAGGGTAATCTGCTGGCAGGTTGCCCTCAGTCGGCCTGATTAACAAAGTCTTGGGCCTGCGTCGGTTGCTGTCCCTTCTTCCATGGCGTCAGGTCGTCAGAGGTATGAAACATGCAGCCGACTCCATTACATCAGTCTTTTTTGCTGCGCGGTGCCCAAAGCAGTTCGCAAGTGCCGGTCGGCTGACTCCTGTCTGTCGTCTGTACATTTTTGCTTCCAAATATTTCTGTTCTCTGTTTAATTATCCAGAAATGATGTCTGTTAGTCATCCAACTACTGGAATGCCGAAAATACGCAAAGAAAGAGACAGGCCGTCGAGGTCCAAAACCGCCTCTTCTCCTAAGCCAGCTGCCAGTTCGCAGATACTCAGTGAGGCGCTTTCGCAGCCCCTGATACCTGCTACTTGATTCGCAGGCCTCTACTGAGATTAATTCGGAGTCCGGTATGCCGCGAGATGCTTCACCTAAGGAACCCGCGGATGATGTCCTTCAAGGATGCTGATACCTGCTACTTCTGATTCGCAGGCCTCTACTGAGATTAATTCGGAGTCCGGTATGCCGCGAGATGCTTCACCTAAGGAACCCGCGGATGATGTCCTTCAAGGATGCATCTGCAGTCATAACATATGAGTTGTCCTGCCTCAGGCAGCCCTTCGGTCGGCCGGATTCCAAAGTCTGGGTCTGGCCTCGGCTGATGTCGCACTTTCCCCGACGTCAGAGCGTCTGGGGTATAAAAGCATCAGCCAACGCCATTTTCCTCAATCTTTCTTGCCGCGCGGTGCCCGAAGCAGAAGCTGTTCGCAAGTGCCGGTCGGTCAGATCCAGTGACTTCAGCTACCGAAGACTTCGAAAAAAGCTAAGTACCCCATTGGGGACTCTTTCTTGCCTCAGCCGATGTCAGACAAAGTAAATAATTGTTTAACTTGTGGGAAACAAATACCTCATAAGGATTTCCATTCCTACTGCCTTCCTTGCTTAGGCCCAGACCATGACGTATCGGCCTGTTCAGCCTGTGCTTCCTTCAACCGATGAACTCTTGGACGTCGGTCGGAGTTTGCAGAGGAATTTTTTGGGGCTACTTTTGCATATAAAATGCCATCGGAGACTCCGACTTCGCATTTGGTGAAAAAACGGAAGGACAAGGACCGACACTCGCGGCCCGCGGTTTCGGCTGAAACCACGGTAAGGCCTAACGAGAGTGTCTCTGTTTCGGCCGAAACAGAGTCCTCTGAGATTCCTTCTTCCGAATCCATTCAACCGACCACCGTGGCCCGGGAGGCCCCGGCTGAGTCGGCTACCGAGCTACCTACCGAAACCAGTGTCCAGGAAATGTCCGACACCATACCTTTGGACATTTCTACTCCTGCACGTGGGGCAGCTAGGCCCCCTGCTTCCATGTCCCTTAAGGCCTTTTCTAGGGCTAAAGCTGCTAAACTTTCTAAAGCTTTGCCTCCCAAGACTTTCCTCCCAGAGGCCTTCCTCTAGTTCTCAGATCCTCAGCGGATGTTCTTCCTGTTTCACTGTTGCAATCATTGCATTTGGGTAATCTGCTGGCAGGTTGCCCTCAGGCAGCCTAATTAACAAAGTCTTGGGTCCTGTGTCGGTTGCTGTCCCTTCTTCCATGTTGTCAGGGGTATAAAACATGCAGCCAACGCCATTACATCAGTCTTTCTCGCCGTGCGGTGCCTGAAGCAGAAGCAGTTCGCAAGTGCCGGTCAGCCGACTCCTGAAATTTTTGTTTTCAGGTTTCAAATCCGAAGTCTTCAACTAAAAAGCTAAATACCCGTTGGGGAAATTTTTTCTTGCTCCTTACCGATGTCAGTAAAAGTTAATAATTGCATTACTTGTGGGAAGCAAATACCTTATAATGATTTTCATTTGTACTGTATTCCTTGCCTAGGCCCTTACCACGACATACCTTGCTGTCGGTTCTGTGCTTTGTTTAATCAACGCTCTGTCCGTCATCGGTACATTTTTGCTTCTAAATATTTTGTCTCACGCTTTAATTATCCAGAAATGACGTCTGTTAGCAATCAGACTACCGGAATACCTAAGAAATGCAAAGAAAAAGGCCGTTGAGGTCCAAAACTGCCGACGACGCTTCTCCTAAGCCATTTGCCAGTTTGCCGGTACGCAGTGAGGCGCTTTCGCAGCCCCTGATACCCGCTACTTCTGATTCGCAGACCTCTACTGAGACCCATTCGGAG
Source organism: Protopterus annectens (assembly GCF_019279795.1). Taxonomy (NCBI): domain Eukaryota; kingdom Metazoa; phylum Chordata; order Ceratodontiformes; family Protopteridae; genus Protopterus; species Protopterus annectens. Next base: position 535,871,181 of record NC_056727.1, on the reverse strand, counting down.
TCCAGTATGCCGTGAGATGCTTCATTTGTGGAACCCACGGATGTGTCCACCTTGTATGGGTCCGGAGCCGCTGTGCAGGCGCACTGGCTTCTGAGGGTGTATTCAGGCCTGCAGATTTGCATATTAAATGGACGCCATCTTCAATATTAGGACCAAAATCTCGAACTGAGTCTAAAAAAAGACACCTAGGCCACATGTGCAGGCCACTATGCCTAAAAAACCAATTGATCAAAATGGCTGAAGTTTTAATTACTCTACTCTAATCAGGGATAGCCAACCCCCCCCCCCCTTCTAAGAGGCCTAGGTAAGAAATTGACTATGAATCTTCTGAACAGGATTCTTTCTTCTGACTCTTCTAATGAACAGGAATTGTCTATACCTACTTATGAGGACTGTGATGCAGAGGATTCCATTCCTTCTGCTTCTCCCCCTGAGGATTTTTCTTTTGCAGAAACATTATACATACCTTAAGGGAACATTTCCACTGGGAAAGTCAGGATTTTTCTGAATCTAAAAATAGGCTTAGGGGTTATCCTGCTGGCAGGCTACCCTCAGTCGGCCAGAATTGCAAAGTCTAGGTCCGGCATCGGTTGCTGTTGCCTCTTCCCTGATGTCAGTGTGCCAGGGGTATAAAAGATGCAGCCGACGCCATTTTCTCTAGTCTTTCTTGCTGTGCAGTGCCCGAAGCAAAAGCAGTTTGCAAGTGCCGGTCGGCCGACTCCTGAGATTTTCAAATGCGAATTTCAGAACCGAAGTCTTCATTAAAGCTAAGTACCCTGTTGGGGAAACTTTTTTCTTGCTCCAGACTGATGTCAGAAAAAGTTAACAGTTGTATTTCTTGTGGGAAGCAAATACCTCATAAGGATTTTCACTCTTAATGTATTCCTTGCCTAGGCTCTGATCACAACGTTGCTAGCTGTCGGTTTTGTGCTAGATTTAACCAATGCACTATTAAGCGTTGGTTCGATTTTGAATTTCATTACTTTGGCCGAAGATTTAATTGTATAATGCCGTCGGAACAGCCGACAACCGGAGTTTACAAAAAACGCAAGGGCAAGGAAAAGGATAGGCATCCGAGGTCCAAAACAGACGACGAGGCCTCTGCTAGGCCAGTCGCAGGTTCTCAGTGAGGCACTTTCGCAGCCCCTGGCGCCCGCTACCTCAGAGCCACAGGCCGCTTCCGACTCCCACGTGGAGCCGACTGGGCCTCTGGATGCTCAAGGTATTGGACACTCTGAAATCATTCCCTCAGATGGGTCTGGAGCCGCTGAGCAGGCATCTGCTTCTGAGGGTGTCTTCAGACCTACACAACTATATATTAAGCCATCTTCATCTTCAAAGACAAAGACTAAAGCAGCTCTAAAGACAAAGAAACAAGTACAGCATTCTCCTACTCGGACTTCCATGCCTAAAAAACAGATGCTCCAAATGGCAGAAGACCTAATTACTTTGATCAGGGGCTCCCATCCCCCTCCTGATAAGAGGCCTAGGCAAGAGACAGAGTATAATTCTTCTGATCAGGTTTCTATTTCTTCTGATTCCTCTTCTGAACAGGATTATTCCATGCTTCCCTATGAGGATTCTGATGCTGAAGAATCCATTCCTTCAGCCTCTCCTCCTGAGCATTATTCTTTTGGGGAAACCCTGCTTACCATGTGGGAGCATTTCCACTGGGAGAGCCAAGATTATTCTGAATCTAAGAAAAGGCTCAGAGACTTTCTGCTACTTCCTCAGCACAGGCCCCTTGCTATTCCACCTGTTCTAGACATTGTAGATGTATTTTCAGAGTCCGGCCTGTCCCCTGACTCTTTACCTCCTGCACCTGCTAAGCCAGACAGATACTACAGGGTCCCGGATTCTCATAAATTCTTATATAAAAACCCCGCTGCTGACCCAGAAACTATATCTCAGGGTCCCAAAGGGGTTAAAGCTTCCACTGCAAAAAACACTGTCCCCTCTGATAGGGATTCTAGGGCTCTAGACAGATGGGGGGGGGGGGGGGTTACAGTTCTGCTACCTTGGCTGTAAGGGCTTTAAATTGTCAGTTTCATATGCTTAAATATCAGCAATATTTAATGCCACTGCTTAAACAGAAATTGTTGACAAATACTGAATGTTCAGAGAACAGGGAATTGCAGGATTTATTGCATGCAGCTGAACACGTGGGAAAGCATACTTTGCAATGTGGATATGATTCACTGGAGGCCTCTTGCAGGGCCGCTGTTGCAGGTTCTGTTATTAGAAGGCATGCTTGGTTAAAGGAACAGAATCTGCCTGATCAGGTTAAAGCAACATTATTAGATGCACCATTACAGCATGATACTTTGTCTGGTACTAAAGCAGAAGAGGTGTTGAAAAAAAATGGAGGATAAAGCAAAATCCATGCAGACAGTCACGGATTTCTTACAGGTACAGCCACCTAGGTTTAACAGGAACTGGCCTTCTAAAAATTGGTCCTTTCCAGTGGCAGACAGACCACAAAGAGGCCAGATACAGGCGTCCCAGATGCAGATCTCAGCCACAAGGCTCATACAGGCCTAAACAATGGGGTGCTCCTACCTCCAAAAGCAGAGAAGACCAATCACAACTTTACAAGAAACAGTCCCAATGACTTTCCTCTGCCAGATCCAAGCACTTTTCTTTTGGCAGCCCCCTTAGGGGTAAAACTAGCACTTTTTTCATCAAATTGGCAAATGGTTACCCAAGACAAATGGGTCCTGAACATAGTGTCCCAAGGCTACAGGTTCCATTTTCACACCCTACCAAGGTCAAAAGGTATGCCAAACCTGCCACACAATCAATGGGCAGAGGCAAAAAAACAAATTACAGCCCTCATGGACATGAGGGCCATTCATTAAGTACCACAACAAGAGCAGGGGCAAGGATTTTACTCCAGACTTTTCTAGTGCCCAGAAAGGACAAAAACCTGGAGACCAATACTTGACCTGTCTATACTAAATATGTTTCTGGAAGTTCCAAAATTCAAGATGTTGACTCTTCAGCAGCTACTGCCCATGCTGGGCAAGAGGGCTTGGCTCGTAACTTTGTACCTAAAAGAGGCATACCTGCATGTCCCAATCAGACAATGTTGCAGAAGATACCTCAGATTCATAGCTGGCTCAATGCATTACCAATTCTCTGCACTGCCCTTTAGCTTATCTACTGCGCGCAGGGTCTTCACAAAATGCCTGGCACCAATAATTGCATTTTGCATACAAAGAGGAGTTCAAATATATCCCTACTTGGACGACTGCCTAATTCAAGCAGAGAACAAAGACATTCTTCTAAAGCATCTGGCGTTTGTAAAAAAATTACTAATTGGCCTAGGGTACACAGTAAATGAAAAGAAATCAAAACTAGTGCCCTCTCAAGAGATAATATTCCTGGGTGCAAGCTTAAATACAACTGCCCAGATCGTTTATCTCACGCCAGCCAAAAGCAACTGACTTCTTACTTCAAGAAATTGGCAACAAAAACCCAGTTATCTGCAAGGAAAATCCTGCAGGCCTTGGGTTTCATGGCATCTTGCATTCTACTAATTCCATATGCCAGACTGCATATGCGGAAACTACAGTGGTATCTAAAAAGTGTTTGGACTCCACATTGCCACAGCCTGGAGACAGTAATTGCACTCATTCCCTGCCCGCAACAGGAGTTTCGATGGGCAGAGGCCCGTCACCACAAGGGTCTGCTATTCGGTTTACCCACAGCCAGACAGACACTGACAATGGATGCATCAGCTTATGCCTGGGGGCCCATATGGCAGGAAAATGTATTCAGGGCACATGGCCTGCAAACCAGATGCATCTTCACATCAATCGAAAAGAGATGCTAGCTGTTCAAAATGCCCTGACAGCTTTCAAGGACCTGCTTCATCCAGGACAGCTACTGAAAGGCAAACAATACTACGGTCATGTGGTACATAAACAAGCAGGGAGGTACACATTCCTACCCCCCCTGCAGACAAGCAATGACCTTATGGGGCACAGCATTGACTTTTCAAGTTCACCTGCAAGCACAGTTCCTGCTAGGAAAAACAAATACTCTGGCAGACAAACTAAGCAGAAACCTCATGGATCCCCACGAATGGAAACTGGATCCACAAGTCTTCAGCATGATAACAAGGAAATGGGGATGCCCAGACATAGATCTATTTGCCTCCCCTCACAACTGCCAATTGCAGAGATTTTGCACAAGGATTTATCACAAACAAGCATGGAAAATGGATGCCCTATCTCTCAGCTTGAAAAATCTAACAGTATATGCCTTTCCTCCACTGCCTCTCCTTCCCAGGGTACTGCTGAAGGTCAGACGAGAAGCCAAAAATGATACTGATTCCACCAGACTGGCTATGCCAGCACTGGTACCCAATTCTAAAGAGCTTGTCTCAGAGTCCAGCATCGATATTGCCTCAAACTTCTCACTTGCTGACCCAACAAAACAATCGGATCCTACACAGCCAACTCAGGACCTTAAATCTGGCAGCACGGCAGATAATGTAGCCATTCAGAACACTCCTCTTTCAAAAAGCTGTTATGGGTGTTATCTTGGAGGCCAGGAGGCCCAGTACCAGAAAATCTTATGCAGAAAAATGGAAGAGATTCTGTGCTTGGAACCAGGAA